>NC_056725.1:688825552-688898052 GCF_019279795.1 Protopterus annectens
TGTATAAGAATAAGGAGACGGCATATATTATTTAATATACAAGAATATGGAGCAATGGCAAAAAGAAATCATGGCATATGTATTTAATGAATGTCTAAATGATGGTATTTGTTCTACACAATTTGTAGTGGAACAATGAGATTAATTTGGAAGATAAGCAAGAAAGATGAGATGAGTAGTTGGAGATCAGTTGTGTAAAATAATACTGATTTTTAAGACATTTATGAAAATAATACAAATAAGATTAGCAAATAAAATTGATAAAGGTCAGTTCCCTGTGCTTTCTGCTGTTAACCTGGTGAATTTGGGCATCTTGAGGCAATGTAGCAACTGTCTCATTTACACCAATAACCCTCTCCTCTTACCTCCCAACATTCAGACTTAAGAGAGATGCACTTTTATATCCAAATTGGAAGCCACGCACTCTCCAGCCAAGAACCTCCAGAACACACACCAGCACTGCCTCAACATGAAAATACAAACCACACACCCACCTTTGTGGAGGCTCTCAATAAAAATCTACCCAAACAGCAGAGACCTCCAAAGCAGAAACGCACTCGACCACCATAACACAACACTAATCACAAGACACATAATGCTCCTAAACAGTGTGGCATTCAACCAAAGCCCCTAAGGCAAAAACAGCATGCCCATCACACTAGTCATAGATGACTCGATAGTGAGGCACACTGATGTCCTACTCACTAGGTTGAATAAGGAGAAAGTTAACTGTCAGCTGCCTGTTAGGTGCCAGGATCTGCCATATAATGCATGCACTCAGGTCCCTCAACAACAGGTACAAATATGACTCTGTCATTGTACATGTGGGTGTCAATGACCTGAGACGTACCTCCCTGGACTACATGTAAACAGAAATGGACGAGCTCTCGGATTATGTATCCCAGGCTGGTACTACCCTAGCCCTGAGAAGCATCCTACCATCACCCAGAATGATACCATAGTACAAGCAGAAAATGATTCTGGTGTAATTCTAAGGAGATCCGGTATCTGTCTGCCTGGGATGACATGATTGACAGACCTCGATGCTTTGCCAGAGATGGCCTGCATCTGTTACCCCTGGGCTTCCGGATACTGGTGAAGGCTCTTGCCACCCTTATATTGCCTTTTTAGGCGGTGTTCCAAAGACCAAATTACCACAGTAACAGCTACAAACAAATTCAACCTGAGGGTCATGCTGCTCAACACTAGAAGTCTAAATCTCAAAATGCACTCACTCGAAGCACTCCTTAAAATGGAGAACATTGACATTTGTGCTGTAACAGAGACCTGGTTCAAGGCAGCAGAAAGCACCCCTGCACTACCAGGCTATAACTCATTCCACATCTTTCGGCCCCAGAACTTGGACTGAAACTCCAAAGGTGGTGGTGTTTCAATATTCATAAAGGATGCGCACACCTCCAGACTGGTAGTCCAACATAATGCACCAGAGATACTTGAGGTGCAGCTAACATTGGGTAAGACAGAGATTCAGGTTGTAACCTGTTATAGGTCCCCAACCATGTCCCAAGACACTCACTCCATTTTCCTAAGCACCCTGGAGAATATTATGGTTCAACCTAACACACTCATACTGGGCGACTTCAACTACCCCTCCATCAACTGGGAAAACTACTCGTGTACAAAAACACTTGCCCATTTCCTGGAATTCATTAATTCCAATGCTCTGGACCAGCTCATTTTTACCCCCACTAAAGGTAGCAACATCCTTGACTTGGTCATTACTAACATGGGCGACTGTTGCTCTACCCCAACAGTCAACTCCTCCCTGGTTAGATCCGATCACAAACTAATCACCCTGGAAATCCACATCCCTCCCACCCCCCTCCCGCAAAGGTAATCACCATTAAATACTTCTCGGGCTCCTAAAAGAACAGAGGTGGCTAACTTCATGGCACCCATGCAAATAGAGAATAGTTGCATGACTGACCAATCATACACCAATGCACTGTACGAACATGTACACAAATGCATGGATCTCACCATACCCAATAGAATGAAGACGCTCTCCTCCAAACAAGGAAGCCAATCTGGTGGTCCCCTGCCAGAAGGAGGAAACTGATGCAGAATAAGGTGAAGTCACAAGACTGGAAAAACTCCCTTATCAGCCTCAACAAAAAGTTGAGATTCTTCATCAAATCCTCCAAAGCTAGCTATGAAAACAGAATTGCAGCAGATAGAAAAGACAACCACAAGGCCTTCTATAGTTATGTGAAAAAGAACCTCCACATCAATACCCAGATTTGCTCTGAGCTACTGCACAATGGTACCTCCTATACCGAGCCAACAGATATTGCCAATATACTGGCTAACAGATTCAGTGCCAGGTTTTCCTCACTCCCCCCACCCAAAGGGCCAATCACAATACCAGTAGATTGCTAGGCACCCAGTATTACTGCTGCACAGGTTAAAACAGCACTGTCCAAGGCCAAGAATACAGCCTCTTTGGGACCTGACAATATCCCTGGCTGTGTTCTACATGAACTGCAGAGTGAACTGGCACCTCACCTGTGTGCCCTGTTTAATTACAGCCTCACCTCAGGCTTTGTCCCTACCAAATGGTGCACTGCTATAGTCATCCCTCTCTGCAAAAGAGGAGCAACTACAGACCCTGGGAACTATCGCCCTATTAGCCTGACAAGTCTGATATGCATCATCATGGACCTAATAAACAAAGATATAGGGAATCTCCAAACTCTGGATCCCACACAGTTTGGTTTTGTGAAGGGTAGATCATGCCTGCTCAACTTGGTTGACTTCTCTGAGTCAGTCACCAGAGCTGTGGATGAAGGCAAGGTGGTTCATACAGCCTACCTTGATCTGTCCAAGGCCTTAGATACCATTCCCCACTGAGGAATCATAGAAAAACTCACTAAGCTAGGCATCAACCCCTATATCACTAGGTGGGTTGCAAACTGGCTCACAGATAGATTCCACAGTGTTAAAGTAGCTGACTCCAAGTCAGACTGCTGACAAGTCATGAGTGGAGTCCCACAGGGATCGGTGCTGGGTCCTCTCCTGTTTGGTATCTACTTCTCAGAAGTCTAGTCCAACACAAAGAGACTCTGGCTGACAAAGTTCATAGATGATTGCAAGTTGGGTGTCATTAACTACCCAAGAGATGTTGACATCCTACAGAAAGGCCTCACTGAGACCAACGACTGGTGTCAGAGCCATGGCCTTAAGCTCAATGCCAAAAAATGTGTCATCATCCCTTTTGGGGAAAAACCCAGTTCCCATGAACTATCACATCGATGGTAGTCCACTAAACACAGAAGGCATTATAAGAAATCTGAGAACACAGGTTGACAGCAACCTCTCTTTTGACCATCACACTGCCACTGTGGTCAGAAAGTCCTATGTGGGACATCTTATTACTAAGGATTTTGCATCCAGGAAGAAAGAGGTCATTGTCTCCATCTACTCTTCCCTCATTAGGCCAATAATCAAGTACAATGCCCCATTTGGCATGTACCTCACTAGTCACCTGCAACAACTGGAGAGGCCGCAAAAGTACCTCACAAAGAGGATCCTAGGCCTTAAACGCTTGCCCTGTATGGACAGATTCAAAAAAACTCCAACTATTGTCTGTCTCATATCACCTACTTAAAGGTGATCTCTGATTGACTTATAAAGCCATGTCTGACTCAGCTCTGTTAGAAATTTTGATAAATGGTTAAGTGAAGAGTAGTATTTTATTTGTAATAGTAATGAATTGGATAGTTAAAAACGCAAATGAAAAAATGAGAAAAGTGTAGTACATACAGAATACTGGTATCAAATATCCTATCATCATGTCCTATGCAGATGATATTATTTTATGACCAAAGACAGAAAAATGGTGGAAGAAGTTATTTTGTGTGAAATAATAGTATACAAGAAATAAGGATGTCACTGAAAAGAGAAAAGCAAGGGATTTGGAGCAGATGAACAGTTAAAGTGAATTCAATTTGGAACAAAGAAATATTGGTATTAAGAATATAATTTGGTCCATTAAATATTATTATTAGTTATCGTAACTTTATATTCATGCACCCTAAGTATAGGGAATGGAATTTTATTGTATTTCCTATAATGTATACTCAGGGTATGCTTTTGTCATCTACTTCTGAAGGAACTCATTTAGCTATAGATAATGATCTAAAGTACTGGTATCAGTTGATATCTGATAATAAAGTTAAAAATCTAGATTTCTTAAAACAAGAATTTGATCTAAGAGAAACTTGCTGGTTAGAGGTTCAGACCTTTAGACAACATCTCATTAATAAAATAGATTTAATGTCTATAACTGTTAAAGAATCTATTCCAACACTGATTGATTACTTGATATTAAATTTACAACATAAAGTTTCTGATAAAGGTAAACTTTCATACATACATAAAGTTATCAGACAAGAAACTTTTTACAGTGTAGATTCATACTGGAATTATTTCACTTCTATTAATGGGGACCCACCAAATCAACAAGATAAACAATATATTTTGGAATCTGCTTATAGAACTACATCTTCCATTGTCTGGAGACTTTGTACATGGAAATTTTTACATAGATCTTTTTATACACCCTTGATGATGAATAAAATAAATAATAAAGATAATCTATGTAAGAGATGTAATGTAGAAATTAATGCCGACTGGGCTCATATGTTTTATGACTGTATAAAATTGAAAGAATACTGGAAGTCAATTAATGAATTTTTGCAGGCTCTTTTTACAGATAATTTCATTATTTCTAAATCTCTTATATTATTCAACACACCTGTACCTCAAAGTGTTAAAAAGGTTAAGCTTCCCTTGTTATGGTCTATTCTAGCAGTGGCTAGGAAAATAATAACTAGAAATTGGATTTCAGATACAACTCCTTCGTTCAATGAATTTAAAAATGTTATGAATATAGTGTGCCATATGGAAATAAACACAATTAGGACTAGAACAAATAGAAAAACATCTTATTTTATTGTATGGGATAATTTACAAAATTTGTTAAAAAAATTTTTATTTCAATAGCATGGTATTTTAGTTTAATTAATTGATTTGATTGTAGTGGATGTCTTTGTAAATACTTTAGTTGTTTTGTTGAATATTATAATAATACCTATTTTTAATTACTTGTATAAAATTGTTATGATATTTCTCTTATATGTTAAAACAATAAACCTGTTTTGAAAAAAAAAAAAGAATATAATTTGGTGTACTGAGTGTCATTAGGGAACACTGGATATGAATTTTACAATATTTAAAAGGGCTTAGTGCTATGTGGAGTAAGTATAGACTGTCTTTTTGAAAAAGTCCATCTGATTAATTCCATATGGATGGTAAAAATAGCTTATGTGCTGGAGTATATATTGGAGAAACAGTTTTCAAAGTGATGTTTAAAATGACTGGGATCTGTGTTAAACCCAGATAACAGAGAATTGTTATATGGATAAGGAAGATGAAGGTCTGAGTTTGTTGAACCCTATAGTATACGGGGCATCACTGAATCTATACAGAGTGTTAAAGTGAATAAATGGAGAGACAATTCAGTAGTAATATTAATAAAAAAAATGGAAAGAGAATGGAATTTAATAAAATGAAATAACAGGACAGAGATTGGAGAACTGAAGCAGTAAAGATGTATCAAGACAAAATCAACATATGGAAGTTAAGAATAGATAAGATAGCAGAAAATAGAAAAATATGGTGCAGAAACATAATGATACCAAATTATTGTGTGAGCTCATCTAACAAACAAAGAAAAAGTTATATAAATAAATAAATGGTGTATGAAAATGTTGAATGTTAATTTTTTTATGGAGGTTAAAATTAATAGATTGCCTGTAAAAGGAAACATGGTCAATAAAAAAAGTAAATGGAAGGATATGTTATTTTTGTGGTGAGTTAAACTGCAGAACATGTTTTCTAACATGTAAAAGAGTAAAAACAAATATGAGAAAAAAAGAATATTTTGAAAGAAATATGGGATTATAAACAGATAAGTATGGATATAATTGAATATGGATTTCATGAGAAATAAATATAGTAAGGAATAAGTAAAATAATTGGATAGCAAAATATTTTGTATTGTATGGTAATAAAGAATGAAAGACTGAATGAGATTGTGTTTAATGGAAATTGTATGATACCAAATATAATATGTAAAATCAAATGGTGGTTGCAGATAAAGGAGTGGGGGGTCTATACACTTATTAAACAAAAAGCTGTAAATGATGAAGGAATGTAAATTATATTTAATTTTTTGTAAATATGTACATTTGTATATAGTTGTTCATAATAAAGGACCCCTACTCTTTCGAAAGGTGCTGTGGGATCTTTTATATCCAGCAAAGCTTCCAACACCTTAAGCAAATGGGACCTTGTTTTAACATCTCATTTGAAGGACTACACTTTCAGGGCTATAGCACCCCCGCCCCCATGTTACACTGCAGTGTCAGCAATCCAATCACCTGGACTGGAAATAGAACCCACAGTCTTCTTATTTTCCAGTCCCAAAGGCTGGTCTATATCAAAACAACGAAAGTTCACAATTTTGAATGTTCTTACATCGACCCCTAATCAGCGAATGCTGACATCGAACATTCAGAACAGCAAATTTTGTCCTAGGGAAAACATTCACTGTTCCAAAACACATACACACAACACAAGCACACCAAACAAACAGCAATCCACATACATACACCAAAAATCTTACAGCTAACCCTACACTAAACTGGAAAAACACCACTAACTATCCACTTACCTTAACCCAAACCCTAACCCTAAGGTCCGTCACTATCGCACACTCACCTCACCCACGCCCTAACCCTAACTCACCTAACTCGCCCTAACCCTAACGTCCACACAATTGCACACATACCTCCCTCATGCCCTAATCCTAATTCACCTAACCCACGCCCAATCGCACACTTACCTGAACCCGACCCGTAACTTTCCACCACAGTGCTGAAAATAGCGAATTGACAGAAACGGAAACCCAAATTCTTTCCCTAGGAAAAAAATTCGGTTATCTGTCGTTTCGCTATTTTCAGAATTCGCTGAATAGGGGTCGATGTAAGAACATTTGAAAGTATGAACTTTTGGTGTTCTGATATAGACCCCCCCCAAAGGCAACCTATTGTTCCACTGGACTCTGCACATTCTGGACTAGTGCAGGAAAATAAAATTATACTACAAAAAATGCTAAAACAATCAAATTATTTCTATGCAAAACAATGACTCCTAGCAGCAATACTCTGACCCCAAACTATTCAAAGTATATAAAGTTAAGAAAACCATTGTGAAATGTTGAAATAAATAATTCAGCAGATCTATTTACATATACTGTTGATTAAAATACAATTATCAGCATACACCCATTTATTTTTATATACTATACTAACATGTGGAAAGAAATAAACTTATGCCAACTCAAAAAACTGTGTGTGTGTGTGAGTGTATATAGAAGGGGTGTATGGGGTTGTCAAGGAGGGGGTCTATATTAGAACACTGAACATTCAAAATGTCGAGTGTTCTAATATCGTACCGTATCAATCGAAAATTCAAAGCATTGAACATTCAGAACAGCAAATTTTTTCCTAGGGAAAAAATTTGCTGTTCCTAAACACACACACACAACACAAGCACAGCAAACAAACAGCAATCCACACACATACACCTAAACTCTTACACCTAACCCTACACTAAACTATACATACACCACTAACTATCCACTTACCTTAACCCAAACACTAACCCTAAGGTCACCTCACCAGCTCCCTAACCCTAACTCACCTACCCCGCCCTAACCCTCACATCCACACAATCGCACACTTACCTGAACCCGACCCGTAACTTTCCACCAGAGAGCTGAAAATACCAAAGCAACAGAAACAGACAACCAAATTCTTTCCCTAGGAAAAAATTTGGTTTTCTGTTTCTTCAATATTTTCAGCGTTCACTGAAAATGGGTCAATATTAGAACACTCGACATTTTGAATGTTCAGTATTCTAATATAGACCCTCAGGGAGAGGTAGTACCTCTGATGGGTGAACACGTTGTGCTCTCTGGAGTAGTTCATCCACCTTGGTCCTCACCTGACACTCAGCTCTCACCTGTGGCTCCTCGTAGCTGTTTGCTTGCAACAGTGGCCACACCCCAGCAATGGCTTCAATTGGCCGGCAAAACCAGGTGAGGGTAGCTGACGGGTTTGTAACCCTTAGCAAGTCAGGGCTTGTCTACCTATGCATGCGAAGCCTGGATCCGGCAGACTGTGCAGAGGAAATCACCAGATTGATTCAATGGGCAGGAAGGTGGACTCAGTAAAGTGCTGTGGTGTACAAATAGGGCACAGTGAGACACATTAGGACACTGCTGGCCATCCATTGCATCCCGACCCACTTCCAGTCATCTCGACTATGTTCTGCCACTGGAGTAACATACGCTGGGACAAGAGAGTGAGACTGATTATTTGCGCAACTCTCCCTCACAATAATCCAATTCATGCACAAGTCAAGACATCACCCCCCCCAATCAAGTCCTGTGGCAATGGGCAAATGACAAAGCAGCAGGTGCAGATACACTGGAAGCTGTAGCCACAACTCATACACAGGCTGCTCAGGCCAATGGGTAACTCTCTACTGGACTGAAGAAGTAGTGGAGTTCGGCAGCCCCCTGGGTATATGAGCAGCCCTATTTAGGATCGCTCTGGTCTGAGGAAGGGGCTAGAAAAGGTGACCTAAACATAGCCTGCTTCACCCTGCACCTGTCCTGCTTACCATGGCAGGCAGGGATCCCAACCACATGGTCGAATTCCAAAGAATAAAACATCTGTGACTTCATTCACCATTCGTACATGGAATGTGCGCATGCTGATGGATAGCTCCAAAACAGACAGACCGACCTGAGAGACAGACAGCACTTGTCGCAAGAGAACTTGACATGTACAACATCCAGGTAGCATTCCTCTGCAACACCAGGTTCGCAGATTGACAGCTGACAGAAGTTAAAGCCAATTATACCTTTTTCTGGAGTGGCCGCAGCAGCGATGAACGTTGTGAAGCAGGAGTGGGTTTCACCATCAGATCTAATCTGATCAGCAAATTAGCCAGCCTCCCAAAAGGATTCAATGACAGACTCATGTCTCTGAGGCTCTCCCTCAAAGGAAAGCACCACACCACCTTCATCAGTGCATATGCCCCCACCATGACAACTACAGTGGAGATCAAAGACAAGTTTTATGAAGACTTGGAGTCCCTCCTAGTATCTGTGCTAAGGCAGATAAGCTCGCCATTTTAGGCAACTTCAATGCCAGAGTTGGTACAGACTACCAGACATGAGATGGAGTCATTGGGAGGAATGGAGTCAGCAAAATCAACAGCAATGGTCATCTACTTCTGGAGACCTGTGCAGCTCTTGACACACTGATCACAAACACAGTTTTCTGCCTACCCAACCGTAACAAGATGTCCTGGATGCACCCATGCAGCAAGCACTGGCATCTTATTGATTACATTATAGTAAGGAGAAGGGACAGGCAGGATGTTAGAGTGACTAAGGCCATATATGGCACAGATGGATTCACTTTATAATCCCGAAATCCTGAAATACCGAATTTCAGAATTTCGAGATCATAAAGCCGAAACCTGACAATCCCGAAACCCCAGAAGTAAGAATTTTAAAATCGCGAACACTACACTAACCATACACCACACACATACATACACCTTCCCCCAACACACAAACACTAAAACCTACACTACATACAAGCAGGGGGACAAGATCCCCTACACCCACCATGTGGGGGGCTGCACCCCCACCCCCCTACTTAAATATACTAATTCCACGGTCGCACTACACAGACAAAAACACAAAAACACCACCATACAAGCTACATTCCCCTCGCACACACAGATCACAGTAACAAAACACACTGACACACATACTAAAGCCCCCAACCAAAACCCTTAAACATAAATACTTACCAGAACTTCCAGCTATCCCCTCACGGAGTGCAACATCAGAAGCACTACTTCAAAATCTCTGTACTTTGGGATTTTGAAATTCACGTTTCTGGGGTTTCGAACTTTTGAGCTTTCGGCTTTATAATCTCGGGATTCTGAAATTCGGTATTTCAGAATTTCGAGATTATAAAGTGTTCCCGGCATAGACTGTTGGACAGACTACAGACTCATCCTCTCAAAACTTAACATACATATCCAGCCTAGGCTGCACCCACAGGGGGAAAAGACCATTAGGCGCCTGAATGTCAGCAAGTTAGAACCGTACTCTGTGTGCCAGAACCTCAGTGAGGACCTCAACAGTAAGCTTGACCAACTCAGCTTTGGCACCAATGGTGCAGAAGAGGACTGGGCAGCCTTTAGTGATGTGGTCTACAACACCTCTATTGCTCACTTGGACCTAAATACATGCAAACAGCAGGACTGATTCGATGACAATGGTGAAGACATTCAGAAGCTGCTGGATAAGAAGCATGAAGCCATCAGTTCCCTCCAGCAAGACACTACATCCGTCTCCAAGGAAGCAGCCTATAACTCCAACAAAAGCAAGGTGCAAGCAAAGCTGAGAGAGATGCAAGACTCCTGGTTCAGCAGATAGGCAGATGATATCCAGAAGTAGGCTGATAGTAACAACTCTAAGCATTTCTATGATGGCCTGAAGACCGTCTATGGGCCACAGTCCTTTGGAACACCACCACTGCTTAGTGCCGACCGGTTCACCCTGCTCATTGACAAGAATGACATTCTGGAAAGATGGGCTGAGCACCTCAATTTCCGGAAAAGGCCTTCCTCTACCAATGCTGAAGCCATTGACTGCATGCCGCAAGTTGCCATTAACACCTCCCTGGCAGAACCTCCAAAGGAATCAGAGGTTAAGTAAGCAATTAAGCTTCTCTCCAATGGTAAAGCACGAGGCTCTGACTCCATTCCAACCAAAATCTACAAGACAGGAGGACCAGTCTTGTTATAGAGGCAGCTCTTCCAGACCATGTGTCAACAGGAAGTTATCCTTCAGGAGCCAAAGGATGCCTCCATCGTCCATCTCTACAGGAAAAAGGGAAACAGGCAGTCTTGTGACAATCACAGAGGAATCTCTCTCCTGGTCATTGCCAGCGAAATCCATGCAGGAGTCATCCTCAACTGCCTCACTCAACACATGGAAGATGGACACCTGCCAGAGAATCAGTGTGGCTTTAAAGAGGGCCAAGGAACAGTGGACATGATATTTGCAGCATGTCAACTTCAGGAGAAGTGCAAAGATCAAAACAGGGACCTTTACACAATGTTCGTGGACCTGACCAAAGCATTTGACACCGTCAGTCATGAGGGGCTATGGCAGAACATGGAGAAGTTTGGCTGCCCAGGCAAATTCACAGGGGCGGCCCGTGCTATCGGGCTGCCGGACTGCAGCCCCCTCAACCAAAAAAAAAAAGAAAGAAAAAAGAAAAAAAATATTTTTAAAATTCGCGGACTCCGCGCATGCGCAGTAGTCCAGACTACTGCGAGTCTACTGGGCATGCTCGCGGCAGTCCAGCAATCCAGGTAGGGGAACATAGGAGACGTCTGTGCACTTTTAAAGTGCACAGACTCGCTGGGAAAATGCGTCGGGACCAGACTGCAACAGCAGCAGTCAGCGTCGGGACTGTGGAGTAGGGTTTGGATCGCGGGAATCTCGCGGGACTATGGAGTATTGCGCGGGCATTTGGATTAACGTTATGGGGAATGGGCAGCAAGGACAGGTAAGTGTGTTATTTATTTTAGTCTAGAATGGTAGGGAAGTGTGTGAATGAATATTTGAATGGCCTGGTGTGTGTGTTTAGTAGGGAAGTGTGTGAATGAATATTTGAATGAATGGCCTGGTGTGTGTGTTTACTGTTTAGTAGGGAAGTGTGTGAATGAATATTTGAATGAATGGCCTGGTGTGTGTGTTTACTGTTTAGTAGGGAAGTGTGTGAATGAATATTTGAATGAATGGCCTGGTGTGTGTGTTTACTGTTTAGTAGGGAAGTGTGTGAATGAATATTTGAATGAATGGCCTGGTGTGTGTGTTTACTGTTTAGTAGGGAAGTGTGTGAATGAATATTTGAATGAATGGCCTGGTGTGTGTGTTTACTGTTTAGTAGGGAAGTGTGTGAATGAATGGCCTGGTGTGTGTGTTTACTGTTTAGTAGGGAAGTGTGTGAATGAATATTTGAATGAATGGCCTGGTGTGTGTGTTTACTGTTTAGTAGGGAAGGGTGTGAATGAATATTTGAATGAATGGCCTGGTGTGTGTGTTTACTGTTTAGTAGGGAAGGGTGTGAATGAATATTTGAATGAATGGCCTGGTGTGTGTGTTCCCTGTTTAGTAGGGAAGTGTGTGAATGAATATTTGAATGAATGGCCTGGTGTGTGTGTTTACTGTTTAGTAGGGAAGTGTGTGAATGAATGTTTGAATTAATGGCCTGGTGTGTGTGTTTACTGTTTAGTAGGGAAGTGTGTGAATGAATATTTGAATGAATGGCTTGGTGTGTGTGTTTACTGTTTAGTAGGGAAGTGTGTGAATGAATATTTGAATGAATGGCCTGGTGTGTGTGTTTACTGTTTAGTAGGGAAGTGTGTGAATGAATATTTGAATGAATGGCCTGGTGTGTGTGTTTACTGTTTAGTAGGGAAGTGTGTGAATGAATATTTGAATGAATGGCCTGGTGTGTGTGTTTACTGTTTAGTAGGGAAGTGTGTGAATGAATATTTGAATGAATGGCCTGGTGTGTGTGTTTACTGTTTAGTAGGGAAGTGTGTGAATGAATATTTGAATGAATGGCCTGGTGTGTGTGTTTACTGTTTAGTAGGGAAGTGTGTGAATGAATATTTGAATGAATGGCCTGGTGTGTGTGTTTACTGTTTAGTAGGGAAGTGTGTGAATGAATATTTGAATGAATGGCCTGGTGTGTGTGTTTACTGTTTAGTAGGGAAGTGTGTGAATGAATATTTGAATGAATGGCCTGGTGTGTGTTAACTGTTTAGTAGGGAAGTGTGTGAATGAATATTTGAATGAATGGCCTGGTGTGTGTGTTTACTGTTTAGTAGGGAAGTGTGTGAATGGATATTTGAATGAATGGCCTGGTGTGTGTGTTTACTGTTTAGTAGGGAAGTGTGTGAATGAATATTTGAATGAATGGCCTGGTGTGTGTGTTTACTGTTTAGTAGGGAAGTGTGTGAATGAATATTTGAATGAATGGCCTGGTGTGTGTGTTTACTGTTTAGTAGGGAAGTGTGTGAATGAATATTTGAATGAATGGCCTGGTGTGTGTGTTTACTGTTTAGTAGGGAAGTGTGTGAATGAATATTTGAATGAATGGCCTGGTGTGTGTGTTTACTGTTTAGTAGGGAAGTGTGTGAATGAATATTTGAATGAATGGCCTGGTGTGTGTGTTTACTGTTTAGTAGGGAAGTGTGTGAATGAATATTTGAATGAATGGCCTGGTGTGTGTGTTTACTGTTTAGTAGGGAAGTGTGTGAATGAATATTTGAATGAATGGCCTGGTGTGTGTGTTTACTGTTTAGTAGGGAAGTGTGTGAATGAATATTTGAATGAATGGCCTGGTGTGTGTGTTTACTGTTTAGTAGGGAAGTGTGTGAATGAATATTTGAATGAATGGCCTGGTGTGTGTGTTTACTGTTTAGTAGGGAAGGGTGTGAATGAATATTTGAATGAATGGCCTGGTGTGTGTGTTTACTGTTTAGTAGGGAAGGGTGTGAATGAATATTTGAATGAATGGCCTGGTGTGTGTGTTCCCTGTTTAGTAGGGAAGTGTGTGAATGAATATTTGAATGAATGGCCTGGTGTGTGTGTTTACTGTTTAGTAGGGAAGTGTGTGAATGAATGTTTGAATTAATGGCCTGGTGTGTGTGTTTACTGTTTAGTAGGGAAGTGTGTGAATGAATATTTGAATGAATGGCTTGGTGTGTCTGTTTACTGTTTAGTAGGGAAGTGTGTGAATGAATATTTGAATGAATGGCCTGGTGTGTGTGTTTACTGTTTAGTAGGGAAGTGTGTGAATGAATATTTGAATGAATGGCCTGGTGTGTGTGTTTACTGTTTAGTAGGGAAGTGTGTGAATGAATATTTGAATGAATGGCCTGGTGTGTGTGTTTACTGTTTAGTAGGGAAGTGTGTGAATGAATATTTGAATGAATGGCCTGGTGTGTGTGTTCCCTGTTTAGTAGGGAAGTGTGTGAATGAATATTTGAATGAATGGCCTGGTGTGTGTGTTCCCTGTTTAGTAGGGAAGTGTGTGAATGAATATTTGAATGAATGGCCTGGTGTGTGTGTTTACTGTTTAGTAGGGAAGTGTGTGAATGAATATTTGAATGAATGGCCTGGTGTGTGTGTTCCCTGTTTAGTAGGGAAATGTGTGAATGAATATTTGAATGAATGGCCTGGTGTGTGTGTTCACTGTTTAGTAGGGAAGTGTGTGAATGAATATTTGAATGAATGGCCTGGTGTGTGTGTTTACTGTTTAGTAGGGAAGTGTGTGAATGAATATTTGAATGAATGGCCTGGTGTGTGTGTTTACTGTTTAGTAGGGAAGTGTGTGAATGAATATTTGAATGAATGGCCTGGTGTGTGTGTTTACTGTTTAGTAGGGAAGTGTGTGAATGAATATTTGAATGAATGGCCTGGTGTGTGTGTTTACTGTTTAGTAGGGAAGTGTGTGAATGAATGGCCTGGTGTGTGTGTTTACTGTTTAGTAGGGAAGTGTGTGAATGAATATTTGAATGAATGGCCTGGTGTGTGTGTGTGTGTGTGTGTGTGTGTGTGTGTGTGTGAGAAAATGCCCCAGGTGCTCATGGTGGTGTGGTAGGGAATACCTCAGGCTTGAACCCTGTACCCTGTATGCAGGTGTTAAAGACTTCAGTTCCCTACCCACCACCATTTGTAAAAAAATTGCAGATTTTTGCCTCATATTTGATCTGATCTGTTCCTCATAACATCTGTGGTTTGTAAATGTTTTAATGCTTGATATTTTATGGTGTAGTAGTAGCATTGTTGCCTCACTGCTGCAGGTTCTCAGGTTTGATTCTTGGCTGGGGTTCCTTCTTTGTGGGGTCTGTATCTTCTCCCTGTTTTTGTGTGGGTTTGCTTTTGTGTCCTCCCATGTTACAAAGACATGTCTGCATTATTTCTTCCTGGGCCTCTGCTGAAAATTGTTTTTTTGTTCCAAGTCAGACTGTCCTGATTAACAAATGTTAAATAAAATTGACAGGCATTTGAATTTCAGACTTCAGGTTTCTGAATGTTTAATTCCTTGCATAATTGATGGTGCAATGGTAGTATTGTTGCCTCACAGCTATAGGTTTTCTGGTTTGATTCTTGGTTGGGGTGGCTTCTGTGTGGAGTCTGCATCTCCTCCCTGTGTTTGTGTGGATTTGCTCTGGTGCCCTGCCATTTTACAAAGACGTGTCTGCAGTATTAATCCCTGCGTCTCTGCTGAAAATTGGTTTTGTTCTGTCCGCAGTAAAATTGACCGGCATTTGAATTTCAAACTTAATGTTCTTCAGAATACATAGTAGCACAACCTTTTTTTCTAGCAATTTTCTAAGTTTATAAGATGAATATTTTAAATTTGTCCCTATTTTTGGGGCTGCATTCCCCCATTATTGGCTTCGTCCAGGTTTTTGTGCTAAGGTTGACAGCTATGGCAAGAACTGAATTCACTGAATATGTTTGAGGGCTGTATTCCCTCATTACTGGGTTTGTCCAGGTGTTTTGTACTAAGAGGTTGACAGCTATGGTGAGAACTGAATTCACTAAATGATAGCCATTTAAGTTTCAGTCTTCCTCTCTTTTACAAAGCAGCTGATGTGGCGTAGTGGTATGTTACTCTGACTGTTTTTTGCTCAGGGACCTTGGCAGTAAAATATATGGTGGCAACACAACATTTTATTCTAGCAACTTTCCAAGATTATACAAGCAATGTTTAATGTGTCCCTGGTTTTGGGCTTTTGCCCCCATGCAGTTGAGTATTGAGTAGATTTTACAAGGAGCTGAGAGCTGCAGGGGAATAGAAGTTTACTGCTATGCCTAGTTAATACTATAGCACAACAGGTTGTGTACTTGCTTTTGATGCAGAAGGCTGTGGGTTCTACTCCCACAAGGGGTGGATGCTGCCATACTCAGAATGTTCTCCTTGGTGAAGATACTAACTATGAGTTCGTTATCAGTTTGCCATCCATTTCCTCTTGCAATATTATTACTAGCTTATCATTTTTTTAATGTAATATAGGCAATTTATTCCTGAGGGCAACAGACACTTTATTTTTCGATGAAACCATGAAATATAAAGGTGATTGCTAGCAGCAACCGCTTCATTAGTTACATATTTCTTTAATGTGGAATTATTTAGATGACTTACTTCAGAGATTGTGCATATTTACTGATAATGGACTGTAGAATTGTGCATATTTACTGATAAAGGTGGACTGTAGAATTGTGCATATTTACTGATAATGGTGGACTGTACAATTGTGCATATTTACTAATAATGGTGGACTGTGGAATTGTGCATATTTACTAATAATGGTGGACTGTAGAATTGTGCATATTTACTAATAATGGTGGACTGTAGAATTGTGTATATTTACTAATAATGGTGGACTGTGGAAGTCTGAGTAGACTTTTTTTATGATAAATGTTCTCAACTGGGCAGTTTTGCCATTATGGGTGCATATGGTTTGTTTCATTGCTTACTGGAAAAATGTTCAAAACAAATTTAAAACACCCTCTAACAAGTGTACTGTATTGTACAAGGAATATAATTTTAGTACAATGAGGAAGGTGTATCAAAGAGCACATGTATGTTTCATATGCAAGGGGCCTATGATTCGAAAACAGCCCAAAATTAATCTTTATCTGCCACTGGCAAAATGTATTTTCTTTGAATGTGGGTTTCAATGCTGTTTCAATGAATGTGAGTTTCAAGGGCAGAGAAGTTTTGATGCTAAGTTTTCATTGTGAGACTGCATTGCTTTGTTTAACAGATGACTTGGTGTTTGTGCTGTAAAATACAAAATAAAACTTTCAAAATGAAGTCCAACTTATCATAGAAGTAAAGCAGTATGCACATTAGTGTTTATGGTAAATGGAGTGAAATAGCCAAGTAATGGTTCATTGGAATGGCTGCAGAGGCTCCATTCAACCATTATTTTGTCAGGGGGGGAAGGGCAGCAAACTCAGACAGGCCCAGCTGAACTATACCTCCCAACTGTCCAGATTTTCAAAGAATGAATAGATTTTTGCTTCTTATTTTTAGTTTGTTCATAAAATTTGTAGTTTTAATTCCTAAATGATTTGCCAGAAGTCACTAAAAGTTTCAGACTTCATAACCTTCAGAAAAATGCATGTTAAAGTAAGAGCTGTTCTATCAACTGTCTCAATTTATACAAGAGCAATTTTAGTACTGTTTATATGTGCCCCAATATATTTGGCCTTGTTCAGATTTACTGCATTAACAGGTTGAGAGGTGCGTGCAAATAAATTGCTTTATAGAATTAGGCATAGCCAACCTCTCAACTGTCCCCAATTTTGGCTCAAAATGTTGCTCTTCCCCTAATAATCCCTCCGTAAAATAGCAATTTTGGAAGAAAACATGGAGGGTTTACAATTAAGAAATAACTGTAATAATCAAAGTTATCGATTACTTGAAATGCATGTAGATTCTTTCATTTTGTCAGCTGCTCAAGGTAGCAGTACTAATATTAAAGTGTCCCTTCTTTGACAGGTAGCAGCTGTATTGTGTGTCTATTTTATATTTTGCATCACATTTTGGTCCATTTCTCATAAAATTGTGTTTTTTGGCAAATTAGTGACAAATCACTAAAGACTGAAGTTAGAAAATGACAGACATTTGAGTTTCAGATTTTATACCCTTCAGAAAATTCATACTAATGCAAGACCTATTCTATTATCTTTCTAAGTTTATTAGAGCAATATTTAAAAATTGTCCTTATTGTTGGGCCTTTGTCCCACTTCTGTGTGTGGCTTTGTCCAGATTTCTTGCTCTTGAGGTTGAGAGGTATGACAAATGAAATGTGTCAGGGCCATCACAGTCAGCCAGAGAGATTTCAAATTGTGACATGCTTGTTGCACCCCACTCCCCCATGTAGTGACTCTGGATGTGTCCAAGCAAGGCAAGGAGTAGTTGTATCTACCTTGGATGGGGAGGACACACTGCATAAGTACTACAGTGGCTTTTCATCTGTCCTTGATTTTGCAGAATGGTCTGGTTTCTGTCATATTTTTGTACTGTTGATTTATGCTTATTACTCAGTGCCTGTTGCTCTGTGTTTAAGTAGCAATGCTTTAATGACCATAAGGTAAGCTTGTCTGACATCGTAAGATGCAAGTAAGCTTTAATAAGCATAATGTTAAAGAATTGCCAACATTGAAAGCCTTTCTGTTGTTGCCATGCAGAGAATACTTGACTAGATAATGTATAAGCCTTGGGTATTAAAGGACAGGATTCCATTATTTAAAAAGCTCATTACACTTGTTGGAGACTTCCAGTCATCTCTACAGACTTTACCCGTAAACTAAACAGAATGCCAATCATGTGTGGTCCATAACCTGTACAGTAATCTTTTAAGTAATGTATCTTGAGCTTGTTTCTTGCTTGCTTTTCATTTTTTACTTTTATCATGTTTTCCCCATGAAACAAGTTGTCAGGCAGCAGGTCTTTTTTGGATAAGAAACATTTTACAAGTGGGGGCATCACATAGATTTCTACTTTCAGCATGTTACTTGGTACTTTAATAAAGCTGAATATATTATAATTAGAACTGCAGTGTAAGGAGAAGTGGTTTGAGTTGAGTGCTTCTGGTTTTTCTTATACTTGATTTTGACTGGCATTCCAGTAATGTATTTAAAAAGTAATTTATTTTTTCATGCCTCAACCTTTTGTTTCCATCTAGATATTAAGTAAGGTGTCATGCAGCCAATGCATTGAAATATTTTTATTCTTCTACACTTATTTTTGTCTTGATTGGACTTTCATAATGATGGTTTGCCACCCAGGGCAGCGTATTTAATTAAAGTTAGTTTTTTGTGGTTTTGTGCATAGCCCCTCCCCTTTATGGTTGACCACACCCCTTCCCCATTGACCCCACCCATTCAGCTGTCTCCTGCAGCCCCCCTGTGATTTGAAGTCACCAGCCGCCACTGCAAATTCATCAGTATTTATTTATTTATTTGCAGTTTGTTTTCCAGGATAATCCATTGGGCTACAAGGAGCCCATTTTCAATGGAGTCCTGGGGAGAAACATTCCAGGAAATACAAATACATAGTACAGGAAGAGCACAAATCCATAATATAAATTTCTTAAATGTTATATACATATTTTGTATAGTACAAATCCATATTGCACAATTCAAATAGATGTTACATAATACATAAATAAAAGATTTTCCTTACATCGGGTTTTTTTTTTTTTAGGAATTACAATGAGGTAAGGATGTAAAACTTTAGGAGGTAGTGACAGGCAACAAAGTGTGGAAAGTTAGGAAGAAAGTGTGGTAGAATTAAGTTGGATGTGAGCAATATCATTTCCATTGTGAAAGGTGTGAGTGCAGTGAGGTTTTAAAAAAGGAGAGACTGCTGGTGGTGTGAATGGGAGAAGGGAGAGAGTTCCAGAGGCGTGCAAGAGAGAAGAGCATCAATTGATTCCCAGCAGGATGTGTTGGTTTATGTAGTTTAATTAGGTTTTGGGAATTGGATCATAGGAGTCTATTTGGTTTATGCATTTCAAATGTATTTGCTAGGGAAGGGTAGAGAAATGCGTTATGAATAAGTTTGTGTGCTTGGATGAGCTGTATGGTGCACCAGTTCTTACGACGGCATGTTTTCTCAAGTACTGGATAATGGACCAACAGAGTCAAACAAGGCTGTGTACTGGCACCTATGCTGTTCAGCATGATGTTCTCGGACATGCTGTCAGATGGTGTCGGCAAAGACGAAGAAACCAGCATCAAGATCAGATAGAGGACTGATGGCAGGGTCTTCAACCTGTGGAGACTACAGGCCAAGACCAATTTTGGAGAGGATTTTGTGCGCAATTTCCTGTTCATGGATGACTGCGCACTCAATGCTGCCACAGAGGCCCAGATGCAGCAGAGTATGAACTGCTTTTTCACTGCTTGCAGAAACTTCAACCTCACAATCAGTACTAAGAAGACTGAGGTTTTCTATCAGCCATTACTGCAGAAGACATGCGTAGCCAACTATCACCACTGAAGGGGAGATCCTGAAGGCTGTTGACAAGTTTACATAGCTTGGCAGCACACTCTCCAGATTTGTGAACACTGATGATGAGGTAGACATACGCATCACCAAGGCAAACTCTGCATTTGGATGGCTGCGGGAGTCATTGTGGGAGAGGAGAGGCATCAAACTGTCCACAAAGTTGAATGTGTACAAGGCAGTAGTACTACCACACTACTGTATGCATGTGAGACATGGACTATGTACGAGCATCATGCCAAAAAGCTAAATTGCTTCCACATGAACTGAGTAAGAAAGTTGCTGAAAATTATCTGGCAGGATAAAGTTCCAGACACAGTTGTCCTCTCTCCAGCTAGACTGCCAAGTATCTACACCCCACTGAGGAGAGCCCAAGTATGGTGGGGAGGCCACCTTGTACATATGCCAGACACACACCTCATAAAGAGACTGTTCTATGGTGAATTCACGGGAGGTGCACGCCCACAAGGTTGGTAGAAAAAGTGCTTCAAGGACATGCTGAAAGGCTCTATAAAGAGCTTTGGCATTGACCCACATTCCTGGGAAACCCTAGCACAAGACTCCCTCGCATGGCGAAGCTGTATCAGCAGAGGCGTTACCTCCTATGAGCAGAGCAGGACTGCAGAGGAAGTGTGAGCTGCATAAATTCACAGCCAACTCTTTGTCAACCAATCCAACAGACCACTCATACCAGACATGTGGCAGAGCCTGCAGTGGATTGATCAGCCACATCCAGACACACCGTACTCAGTCAGCCTCCTCCACGTGATGTCCTTGGTCATCGTCAACAATAGATGAACAACAACATATACATAGAGATAATGTGTGTGTGTGTGTGTGTGTGTGTGTATTATATATATATATATATATATATATATATATATATATATATATATATATATATATATACACACACACAAATATTTATTATATACATATATATATATATATTTATATATATATATATATATATATATATATATATATATATATATATATATATATATATGTATATATATATATATATATATATATACATATATATATATATATATATATATATATATATATTATATTTCCCCTTCATATGATCAAATTTCTCTAAACTCGAAAGTCATAAACTCGAAACCAGAATCTCGAATTTAGAGAAACTTGAACATATGAAAGGGACAAAAAAAATTAACATCTTTCAAATGTTTTCACAGGGGAGCCCCCTGCGCCCCCCACACACCCCCTACTTAAATATACCTACTCCAAGATCACACTATAGTGAAGGAAAGGGAAATCTCCCATTCCGCGCTATATGCCTAAGCGCAAAACCGAAGATTTTCCATTCCTCCGCTATAGTGTGGTCAAGGAACATTCACATTTAAACTGCTAGGGTACAGGGGGACCTGGCCCCCTGCAATATGGTAAGTTAACTTTTTATTTTTTTAAACCTAAGGTTCCCATTCACCATTTCGAGTGAATGGAAGTTCGACATTCTGGTCTCGAGATTATGAATTTCGAGCTTCCATCCATTTGATCTTGTGAAGGGGAACTATATATATATATATTTTTATTTATATTTTAAAGCTAGTTGGATATTCTATATAAAGTAAAAAACATACATAAATGAAAAAAGCCTAAAAAGTATTCACCCCTTTCCATTACAACATTTACTAGTTAATGAACAAGTAGTGATCGTGGCTACCATTTGAAAAGTTCTAACTTTTGGTGTGCTTGTTTCATTTGTTCCAGCTCATTAATGAGTACACATAGACTAGGACATCCGGTGTCCTCCAATTCTTTCTATAATTATTTGTTCATCTTCAGGAAGCATCAATATATTACAGGTAGCATACTATGTACACATGTTATGAGGGTGCATCGCTGTCAGGGACTTATGATCAGAGATATATGAAGCAGCAGCTTTTGCACTGTGAAAGCTGATACTCCATTTGCAGGATATATCCTCTGGGTTATTAGGGACCACAGTTTGGTAAAAACTTTGGACAGTGAAGACTGGCAATCGCTCTTGCAGGTAATGAACACCACCTCCACCATTATATTCAGATACTGGAAGAACATCCTGAAGGATCTTTCCAATGTACTGCCCACTTTTGTTAATGAACTATGTATAAACTGTGGGCATTGAACTAATTCCTCTATAGTCAGTAACTATCGGGAGATGTTTTATTTGTTTTGGATAATGAGATAGCCGTAAACTGGAGCAATTAAAGTCATAAGTGTTTATTCTTTGTTATGACATATGGAGGAGGTGACGTATTCATTTATGTGACATAAATTTGTTATATGTTGGCCATATATCTAATAAAGTTTTGAATTAAAAAAAAATAAATAAAAATGTATTACAGGAAATACTGAATTCCCTGAATTCAACAATGAATGGGATCTAGAAGCCTCATTTTTGATGACAGCAAGAATTATCTTGGAGTTCAGAAAGCTCCTAGCTAATATGAAGCCTGAAAGCCAAAAAGAAATCCATCCATCCTCAACCCCTTTTTTGTCATTTGGTACATGCGGTCAGTGTGCCACTTTCAACAGTGACAATCATCTTGAGCCAAGGTTTACACCACCGGGTGGCTAGCCCTGCCATAGTAATTCATTCATAACACTCACTTACACCTACAGCCAATTCAGAGTGCCCAATCCACCTACTGCATGTCTTTGGAATGTAGGAGGAAACCGGAGCACTAGAAGGAAACCCATGTGACTGCAGGGAGGACATGCAGACTCTGCACAGAAAGCACCCTAGCCGACAATCGAACCGGAGAACCTCTTGCTGTGAGGTGACAATGCTGATTGCTGCACCACTGTAGCAGTCAAAGCCAAGCAGAAATGATAGCCTTAAAATGTCTTCCTTCTCTTTAACTATTTTTCTTAAGATTCTAGCAAAAAAGAACTTCAAAAGAAACAGTCTCTATACCTAGAAAGGAGGCTTATGTGGTTTCTGTCTATAAAAGTGGCATCTCCATCAAAATCTATAATTTTAGGTCTCTCTCTCTCTCTCTCCTTATTAAATACCTTATCATAAATCTTTGAGAGTGGCAATTCATTTCCAGTTGAGGTATTTTTTTGAAAAAAACAATTTCACCTGTTCTTCACAATTTGCATTTCAGAAAGACTGGCATCAGCATACAACTTGATGTTTAACTGATAAGCTCAGTCAGGGCAGCAGTTTTCCTTGGCTCATCTAAGTTGTTTGATATTAGTCATAAAGATGCTCAGTGGCAGACTCAGTAACAGTGTCTAGATTTGTGCACTCTTCTCCAGATTTTCAATTACTAGATATGTAGAAAATAGAGAGCAAATGGAGAGTGCCTACTGCCCCATAAAGTGAATTTCTTGAGGGTCTATATTTAGTCTTCTACTATGTTCAAAGTATATAAACCAAATGTATTTTAGTGTGATAGCCTTCATCATGGACTATAACTTGGTGATATGATCTCAGCCTCAGAGCTCCAGGATGTTGGGTTCAGTCCTGTCTGGAAGTTAAGGTGCTTGCCTTAGAAGCACAAGGTGCAGGGTTTGATTCTCACATGGGGTAATTGGCTAGGCTTAAAATGGCCAATGAGGGCAGTTAGCCTAGTTCTCCCTTTGTCTGTATGTGTTTTCTCTTGGTACTCCAGTTACTTCCTACTTTTAAAAACATGCTGGACAAATGGATATACTAAATTGTCCATCTATTTCTCGAGCTATAGCTATATCCATAAAAGCATCTACATCTGTATATATAAGGGTCTATAGACTAACCACTTCCTCATATAACAAATGTTAAATAAAATAATTAATATTTTTTAGCATGTGAATGACTCGGCCTTTGTGTGACTGTCAGATACTTCAATTTCAGGACAAAAAATATCTAGGAAGGAGTTTTAATAATAGCTGATTTGGCATAGTTGTATGTTGCTCTGACTGTAGTGCACAGGGTCCTGGGTTCAAGTTTTGGCAGTGAAACATATGGTGGGTAACACGACATTTTAAGCCAAGATAGTGTAGTGGTGAGAGTTGCAGCTTTACATGCAGGCATTCACAGTTTGAGTCCCAAGACAGGCAACTTATTTTAAAGTAAGCATTAGTGGTTCAGCAGTAGAATTCTCACCTGCCAAACAGGAGGCCCGGGTTCGATTTCCAGCCAATGCAGCATGGCAATTAAAGCTGAGGTAGTGTAGTGGTTAGAGTTGTGGCTTTACATGCAGACGTTCCCAGTTTGAGTCTCAAGGCAGGCAATTTAGACAAGATAGCATAGTGTTTAGTGTCCCGGCTTTGTATGCAGGTATTCATGGTTTGAGTACCAAGACACTTTAGTTTTGGAGGGTGGGAGGTTGGTATAATGGTTAAGGTGCTTGCCTTAGAAGCACAAGGTGCAGGGTTTGATTCTCACATGGGGTAATTGGCTAGGCTTAAAATGGCCAATGAGGGCAGTTAGCCTAGTACTAATCTATGAACCTATGAACCTATAAAGGCATGGTTTCAAGTCTTGGGTGCTATTAAATATGCCTACAATGAAAAGTATCATATCTGTCAATATACGCTATCAAATAATGCAAACTATCATTTTCTCCATGCATTCTCAGCTGAACAGGTCCTTCTAGTGAGATAGCCTTGGGTCATGATGAATGCCTATCTAAGGATGAACATACAGTGCTAAAACTAAATATAATTTATCCAGACAATTGCTTGACTATTTAGAATCAAATCTTAGCTGATGCCAACTACCTCAGTTAAACTGTCTTTCATGACTGTTCTGTCTGAATTGTTCGTGTTTACTAACATAACAAATTGCTCAATGTCCAAAACTAGAATCAGTTTACAATAAAGCATCAACATACACCTCTGTCTGCAGATCCAAAAATATGCCATTATATGACTGCCAAATTTAATTTTTGAGTTATTTTGAAAATGTTACTTCATATTTAACCTTGCTTCACACTTGCTCCTCTCCATAATATGAGCAGACTGCAGCCATGTGGATACTTAATATGGCACTATCACAGTAAATGCAGGATTATCCCTGGATAGACTTAAGACCTTCCTATACAAAACCACTAATTTCCTCTGAAACTACATTTCATTTGAAGATAATCTTGTTTGTAACACGATATCTAAAGTGTAAAACAAGTTACCTAATGACATAAATAATTTCCCCTAGCAAAAGCTTTTCAGAACAACTGTTCTGGACCATTACATAATCCAAAATTTTCTTGATCAGGCAAAGAACCCTTATTGTTCTCATATTTCTTTATGGGTACAATCTTGCATATACCCTCTGTAAAAAAGCTTCCAAAAAGTACATGAACTTACCATAACAGTAAATGTTCAAATGATTATCGCTGCACTAATCTTAGCTATATGGGTTATATCCTGCCAATAACAGTCAGACAGCTTCAAAGCTCCAGGACATCTTTAACATGCCCAGGTACACAACCTTGTGTGAGTGAGTCAAAAAAGATTTTTGAATGTTCTCTTGGAATCTCAGCTTATGCAAGATTTTACCCGAGACAGAGATTCCTGGCAGTATGAAAATGACTGCAAAGATGAGCAAGTTGTCTAAATATGCAAAATATGGCTATCCTGGAATGAGCTGTAACTGCAGCTAGGCACTTTGAACACTCTTAGTGCAGTGGATAGTCCAAATGGTAAGGCAGAGAACTGATGATGTGATCCAGGCACACAAAACACCTGAAGTTTGAATGAAAAGGAATGTGATGATAAACATCTTTTAAGTCTAGTGTTACCAAGAAACCTGAAAGAGGAAGAAGACGCAACAGGCTGTGAAGTGACATCATTTTGAATTTTGGCATTATCAAACAGGTTTTGGAAAGAAAGATGCAAAACTAGTCTCCAAGCATTTTCCTTCTTTCTTTGGGACTAGGAACATCTTTGAATAAAACCTCTTCCCCACCTGGGAAGGAGGAAATGGTTCTATTACTCCTTGGAACAGCATGTGATAAAGAACAGGTGGAAACAAAAGAGTCTGATGTGCAGGATGAGGAATGACCCCCCTAAAAAGAAAACATTTCCTTTTACTGCCATCTGTAACCCTGATGAATGATATTCATAACACATTTGTCTGAAAAATAAACTATTGTCAAAGAGAAAAATGGAGATTCAGACTTTCTGGAATTAAAAAAAAGGCCAGGTTGGGAGGGGATCACAAGGTCTCTAGAATAGTCATTATGACTTGTTGGGAGTGCCCTCGGTTTTTAGGAAGTTTGAAACTTATTTTTGTAACCTCCTTGCCACTTCTTCTTAAATGTCTGTTTATCTGAATTTTTTTAAGACTGTTTATTCTGTTTTTTTTTTTTACTGAAACTGGATGTGGAGAAAGAAAATTCCTTGGATGAGTTTGAAAAAGAGGCCTGAAAAATATCTTAAGAGATTCCCTGGATCAGCTTGCCCTTTTCATCACATTTTTTGATCACCTCTGCAGTAGTGTGTTCAAACACTAAATCTCTATCCAAGTGAGAATTTAAAATATCATTTGTGACATCATCTGGGAGGTTCTGAGAATGTAGCCAAGCAAACCCTTAAAACCATACCAAAGGCCATAACCCTGGAAGAATTATCAACAGGTTTATTAATATTCTATAAAAATTTAAAAGACTGAGGAATTTTATACATTCTATGTGCCTTTTTAGTGACAGCTGACTGATTATCAGGAAAATTGCAGGCAGTAAGACATACATCCTCGAAAGCATACAGGACAGACATAATGGGTGCAGTTTCTGGAAAATTCTTCTGTAATAATTCATAGTATTTTTTGGTGGACCCACATCAATCCTCAATAGCATCAGAGGAGCAGCAGTAAAGCTCTGAAGGTCTTCACACCCAAACTTCTCTGTTTTAGTCAACTCAGCTTGAGCTGACTGATAGTTTGGGTATGTTGAAGGTGCCCTGAAGCTTTGGAAACTGTCCGGCTGTTATATCCTTGTTGGGATATAACTGATATAGCTAAGGCTACTGCAGCAGTGATCGATATGAAGCCCTTTTATCTCCTCATTTTGAAGATAACAGACCTTTTTCAGACATTCATATTTTGTCTGTTTCATTTCATTCTCAAGTTACTCCTCCCACATCCCCTCTTCCCAGTCAGCAAGTGTGTCACATTTTCTGCCCTGTGAGGTGCAGCTAATTACTCATCTTTCCATAACATTGCACATTAAGCAGAGCAGTCTGCCTGGTATGACAGTAAAAGTGTTCCTTCATCTCTCCTTACACCTGTCATCTGAATAGCACTTTCAGGGAAATACAAGTTCATAGATTAGTACTAGGCTAACTGTTCTTGTGGGACATTTTAAGCCTAGGCAACTACACCGTGTGAGAATCAAACCCTGCACCTTGCATTTATAAGGTAAACACCTTAACCATTATGCCAACCTCCCATCCTATCTTTAAAATGTTTTTGTCAAACCTTGATATAAAGGTGTCAAAGTATTCCTGAAACCACACCATATGACCTACATGGATTATGATTCATATTAGCTGCTCACAGATATGAATATATTTGAAAACTAACAAGGAAGTTAAATCTTGTTTAAAACAGAACTTTACATAGCAAGGCAGTCCTCAACCTTGTTAACTTTCAGGCAGGCCAGTGACGTCACCATATACTTTTCATTAATACTGCTTTACTAAGTACATGTTTATAGATGTTTGTATTCACCTTTCTTCTTTTACTCTATGTACTCCTCCATAAGCACTATGCAATGACTGCTATCACTGTACTGAACAACATACATATTTTTTGGATTAATATCAATAGTATTTTTCACCAAACATTGCTGCAATAAACTTTTCTATTTACTGTTTTATTTACTGTCATCCAAAATTTCTCACATTTCATCCAGTAGCCAGATAAAATTGACTATCTCACCTATCATGTTACCATAGTAGCAGTTTCAGAGTAGCATGCTGCAATATTTTTTTCTAGTAGGCAACAGCACTGCATAAATACAGTGATTATAAATAACTTCTGTAAAGTTAAAGCATACTTATTAATAATAAAGATAAGGTACCATTCAGATGTCTTAGCTACAAATGCACAAGTTGTGAAGCCTGTTGAATAAGAAGAAGAAAGGGGTAGTACAGTAACGTGTATCATGCTGAACAGATGTACTGATTATTCAGACATCATAACTCCTCAGTGAATGAATGTTGCTGCCTGTTCATCAGGAGAAAGTGAAGAATGGGGTGTGACACCAAGTCATGGGAACCCTAAATCTAAGACAATGAACTTGGATACCTTACAGGTATCTCAACAGAAGCATAAGATGAACTGTGAGAAATATCACACAGGAAACCAAATTTTAAACTGTAGATGCACAGTAAATACTTACATGGTATACCTGAAAGTAACCCACAGACCTACGTACACAGGTATTTATGAAACCTCTAGACCAGTGCAAAGAAAACATTGGCACATTCAGCATAGGGAAATGTGAGACCGTATCTCTGTTTGTTAGTAAACATTTTGTTACGTGAAAGCTTGCAAGACAAAATCATGAAATTTGCAGACATCAGGGGAGATGTCAATACAAAGTCCTAACATCTGACTAGCAAGTACTATTTACCTTGCATGCATTCCTCCAAACAGACTATATATGCAAATCATATCAAAAAGCTCCTCATGAAATGGAATGCAGGCATTATAGGTCCCACTGACTATTCATCATATTGTGTAATGTCTATACAACTAATGACAAATACATTCAAGTACCTTTATCAAAATACTGCCCTCCTTGCATCTGGCCCATAGCAGCATCATTCTATCTTAAAGATGCAGTTTAAAATCCAAAACTGTTCTTCAGGTATGAACATTAACTGCAAAATGCAAATTCCCCAGAAGGCAGTCACACAGACAGGCACAACTTATCACGTACGTGTTACAAGAATGAAAAACACTTTTGTATGTTATGGCCTTGTGTAGACCATGAATAAAACATAAATAACAAGAAAAAATAATTGTCTTTAACAAATGGATAGCTAGTGCCATTTTAATGACGTGCAGTATGAATTAATCTGGCAGTACTGCAAACTTGGTTACAGACCACAGATTTTCATTGTTAGGTAGCCAATAAACCAATTAATGGGCTAACTGGTTGGCCATGCACCACATCTCAGCATAGCTTGGGAAGGGTGATTAGGAGAGGGCACCACACAAAATAACACTTGTCAAGTCTGACAATATCATGGGTGTATTATAGCTGGTGTGGTTAATCTTTGGGCTAATAATTATATACAGTCTGCTGTTCTGTTACATGCATGGTATATGGGAAGTCTCTCTTCATGGCCTAGCTATAATGCAGTTGCTATTATTCTGATGTCAGAACAAGTTTGCAGTACAGATCATGGAAACATAAGCTTCATCATTTTGCTTTAGTTCAGCTTGAGTGGCAGTGTTTTGATGGAGACAATTTTGGAGAGTAATGTTTTTAAGTTTGGATCCAGCATTTTTCAACAGATTTCTGGTGTAGCTATGGGTTCCAAGGTTGCTCCATCTTTTGCCAATCTTGTCATGGCCATTTGGGAGATGAAATATCTTATGACACACCCTTTGACCAGAAACATCTTATTTTACAGGCATTATACTGACGATTTGTTTGTCTTGTGGCAAGATAACCTTGAACGCTTTCAGAAACTTTTGCATGATTTAAATGGTTCCACCAGTTTTTTGAATTTTACCCTTTGGTTTTGGCAAAGTAAAAGACTTCCTTGACATTAATTTGGAGCTACTTGATGAACAAGTTTGATTTCAGTAGCAGTACTTATAGGATGTCTACCTTTGTCAATCAGTACCTGCATAGGGACAGTCTCTATCCTCTCATGAAAAGAGGGGTGGTAACGGGACAACTCATTAGGTTGAGTCGACTGACCAGTGAAGATTCTGTCTTTCATTTTGAAGTCAATAAACTTGTTGGATTGTTTATGGCAAGAGGGTATGACCTCTTACGGAAACTAATTGTTGAGGTTACGTCCCTACGAGAGAATTCAGCGAGTCCCATTTGAGAGGCAATTATAGTGTGGAGTCTAGGGTCAGATACAACAACATGGTGTTTGAGTTAGCCTTCCCATTGCCCATTTCAGATGGGATGGACATCATTAGGGGTGCGATCAAAGAGAATTGGAAGGTTCTGCTTGGATATTCTGAATTGGTGAAAGTCTTGGGTAATGAACCCTTGTTCACCTATAAAAAGCACACAACATAAAAAGTATCCTTGAGGGAACAAGAAAAGGATCACATAATGGTAGTAAAGACCCTGTTGGGACTTTTGCTTGTGGTCATTGCAAGCAGTGTAGATGTATAGCCAATTCAGGTTCTGTTGAACTAAAACATCCTAAAAAATGTTGTGGGCAAAGGATAGGTTCACTTGTGATTCTGTTGGCATTGTTTACCTTGCAGTGTGTAATTCATGCACTAGTTTTTATGTGGGCAAAACCATCAGGTCACTAAGTAGAAGGATTTATAAACAAGTATTGGCAATGAGAAACAAGGATAGGAATAATGCTTTGGCATGTCATGTTTCACTATGCAATAGTATCAAGAAATTCACACTCTTTGTTCTGGAAAAGGTGGTTTGTGGTCCTTTGGTGGGCAATTTTAAATCATTGTTAGAATGTAAAGACCCACCAGGACTCAATGAGACCATTAATATTAAATGTTTTCTACAGATCATTTTTTTCATGTACAACATATATTTGTTTATATGCGTCAGTTTATTATTTTATTTAGTATATTTAACATTGGTAATTGTAATTTTAAATTTTTATGACACAAAAGTGATAAGTTAAATAATTTATTGGAACCATTTTGTCATTGGATGCTATTTGCACGTCAATTATTCAAGGGTGGGTTTATGTCTTTGCATTCATTCTGATGAAGTTTGTGGTGTTACATTAAACGAACGAAAGCTTAAAAGAATTGTGGTCCGTTTTTTTTCTGATTTGTAACTGGCTGCTACTCTTTCTTTTTTATATTGTTCTTTGGAGTTGCTGTATCATTTAATTTGCTGCAGGTGCTTCAGCAACACACCTCAAGTGCTCACCTTTCAGTATAGTAGGAGAGCCACTTGAAGGTAAACCTATTACATTTTTCTTTAGTTTGGCAGCAGAGAGAACATCACAAAGTAAACATAATATAGAATACATTCCTCTATTCATAACTGAAATACCTTGTCAAGCACAATCACTAACATAAGCCTCACTTACAATAATAACAATAATTATAACCCCTCATTGAGTATAATGTACCATGCAGTATAAATCTGACCAGGCACATGCAATAACTGGAATGTCCACAGGGGTTCTTCACAAAAAAAATATCGGGCATTAACACAATGTTCTGTGCAGATCACCTCAAAACTCAGTCTCTGTACTCTGTTTCCTACACACTGCTGAGAGGCAATGTATGCCTGGCATACAAGACATCTTTGGATCCCACTGCAATGGACCTTTTGCATATCCACAAAATGAACACCACCAGAACTACTGGATCTAAGGATTTAAACTTTGCTTGTGACTTAAATAGGACATGTTGCAGGGACAGGTATGTATCTCAATCCCCATTCTCTGGAATAGGTTTCCCATCCATGTGAAGCAGAGCCCTTCTCTAACTGCATACAAGCACAACCTGGACCAGTGGATGGGAAATTGGAAGTTTACCCCTGGTATGACACTTGTGTCCCTGATGGACAGAGTCAGCTATTAAATCATGCATCAGCTAACATACACCCCTTAAAATAACCTCTAACACACAATCTGTGGAATGCATTTAGGCTGCATGGCTAGGCTTATAAAGACCCCAATAGATGTTAGCCTATAAGCATTTTATTTAACTAATATTCTCACAGTAAATAGTACTATATCATACTACTGACTCTTTTGCCTGACTACTGCCCACATTTTGTTTTACTAAATAGTAGATACTTTATGTGATGTTATTACTTTTTGTAAATAGAGATATTTTCTGTTATTGTACATTGACCTATCACCTGTGTCAAAAGTACCTTTACTCATTCTACATGTAGGCACCACCATGTTTTATAAAACATGTTGTTACACTTGTAATGTAGAAATTGTTAGTAAATGAGACGTACATATGGAATAGTTGAGCTTGCTTGGGCAAAAGTAAGTGTAGACTGATGACAAGGGTGCATTGCCCAATAATGTCTGGGTGACAGTGCACCATTGCAGACAACTCTCATTAGAATGCAGGACTTCTAGACGCCTCTATATGGGGACCATAAAGGGCACTTGAAACATGGACAAGGCCTGAATGTGTGAGCTGTACTCAATGAAGCATTCCATGTCTGTGTTCTCAATGTCTCAAGCTGATATTTCCTTACCTCACTGACACAGTCTAGTGGTGAGCTGTACAGTGAATCTAGTGCAGCTCAGCAGTGACATGTCACTTCGAAAAGCTCACCTGGGATGTAGGCATAACTGCATACCACACAAGGTACATTTATTTACAGTGCTGGAAAAGTCAGTATATGCACCATAGATACACAAAAGGGAAGTTAGACTGACTCAGACACGTGGTTTTACAGAGATGCGTTCACCCATCAGTTTTCAGTGGTGCTATGCTTATGGGCTACACTGTCAACTGGGCCAGAAAGAACTCATTTTTAGTGGAGGCCCAGGGAGAAAAGCTCCACAAAAGGAAATTAATATAATATGGAACACAGCATGCCTGATGTCTGTACTGCATCACAGACTGATGATGATGTTTGCCAACAATGCTATAACAAAGCTGCAAGGGTCACTGCTAACAAGTCATACCAAACTCCTCACTGTTCTGCACTTACAACACTAAACTGGGTACATTGCCATATAACTATATAATTGAAAATATGAAAATCCTACATAATCCCCATGTATGTCCACCTCTCAGTATGATACTACAAAATTATCTCAATTGCAGAACACTGCAATCAAATGAAAAAAAAAAACCTTGCCATCTACAAACCACAAAAATCTTATTGCCTCAGTCTTTATTTAAACTGTTTTTCCAAAACCTGGAATTCAGTCCTTTTATCAGTTAGGTCCATACCTACACTCCACTCCTTCAAATCCACTCTAAAATAATGTCTAAGTATCTCCTAGATCTGTTCCTGCTCCGCACCAGGTTAAACTCATCCCTATTTTCTACTTTATCAGCTCCCCCTATGTATCCTACTCCAGAAACCCTCCCTATTTTTCTTCATTTCACTCTATTCCTTCTTAACTTAATCTCTCTCTCTCATCCCTTGGTAGAACCTCAGCTTTACTGTATTTCTCCCCAAGCTGTTTCTTCCTCCATTACTGCTTTTTCTCCTCAGTACTAGAATCTCAATATATTTTTTCCCCTCTAGTATCTTATCTATTACTCAGCCAGAACTCTCATTTCACTTATTAACTGTTTTCCTTCTTTAATGTAAGCATTTATAAGTTGCACTGGAAAACCCCACTTTTAATACTTGTTCTTCCTTCCTACCACTCACAAAATGTACTCCATGCTCATCTCCAAGACTAATATTAAACCATGTTACTCTAGCATAACTTGTTCATTAATTTGTGTAACCAGAAATGTCAATGTAGTCTTGTAACATATGAGTTTATATAAACTGAATAATGTGATTTGACATGTATGTTACTGCAAATTACTGGAGCTTTTCTCCACATGGCTCCCCTGAGAAGGGGTGTTTTAGCCAAGTCAGACTTTTCCCATAAACAAATGCCATTAAAATAAATAAGTAAGCAAATATTCTTCTCAACTTTACATTGCTATCAATGTTCACTTTGCCATTGTCCTACTGTTGTAAAATACAATGCGTTTAAACTTTGTATAAGCACACTATTATCTACCTTTGAAGGATTTTTCATATCATTGTATGTTTGTGCCATGACTATACTAGGCTTATATGATGGCTATTCATATGTATCTTGTCTATGTTTTTGTTTCATCACTACTGTATGCTCCAACAGTGATTGTTTTTTTTCATTATTGTATGCTTAAATGATTTATTACACTATGTATGTATGCACATTTTGTCAGTATCTTGTGTAGCTTTTCTGCCTGAGCCTCTATTGAAAAGGGTTTTTTTCCATCCAGTCAGATTTTTCCAGTCAACAAAATAAATAAATAAATAAATAAATATAAATACAAAAACTGTCTATTTTTATTTGTTACACATAGGGGAAAAATCTGCATCTGTTTGGAAAATGAATTAGAAGCACAAAGAGGCAATGAGAAAACAAGGCAGAAGTGAGGAATGGATGGTGATGTTTGGCTATGCGAGATGACCACAATAAAAAATAACTACTCTTTAAAAGTATTTTAAGGGAAAACTGAGGCATGAACAGAGACTGATAAGGACTGTGATATGATGAAAAATGGATTATTCTTGTTGTAAAGAAAAGATGGGTGACACAAACAGGTGGTGAATTGGCAGTATCTATGTTAAGAATGAGATATAAGCCACTATACATCAGATTGAAAGTTAAGAAAAGGAAGGGGTGACCAACACAGTCTAGAGAGTGGCTGAGAAATCAGTATGTCCCCAGTAGTCAGCTAAAATATACATAAAGACAAGAGGCTAGAAAAAACAGGTGATGAGGTAATGGCCAGCTCAAACTAACAATGGACATAATGAAGCGAGCCCATATTCATATGGGGCTTTTATACTCAAATCTTGGGTGAAGAGACTGACATTCAGTCAGACAGGCAAGTAGAAACAGTAGAAGCTCTAAAGGATAATAGTCTGTAACCAGAACTTGGCATATCCCTGACTTGTCTGTAATTAATGAAAACATGTTTATTAATGTACAAGTCAGGGAGATGCTGACTCACTATCACCACGATGTTATAGGAGTCATCATCCCTAGTGTAATAATAAGCTTTGCTACAAACATTGATCTGTGTAATTACATGACAGGATGCATCATCTGCTTCGGAAATACAGATGTAAATATTACAGGAGGCCATTAGGAATGTTGAATCAGACAAATATAACTGCAACATGGCAGTTGTTCATGTATTTAATCCAAGCCTCTACATATTACATTGCTGAAAACTGGAAAACAGTCATTGAGATGCCATTACACAAAGGTGGCCCAACCATGGGCCCTGGTAAATGCAGCATATTATTTGGACATCATAAATCTCTTAAACCTGGACCCTCACCAATATGTTTTTGTTAAAGGAAAGTCCTGTCTGTTTTAAACTTATCAATGTATTTGAAAAAGTAACTGAAGGAGTGGATGTAGCATAACTAGACATGGCCTAGGCCTTTGACTGTACTCTCTGTCCAGGCATTACTGACAGACTTGTAAATCTGAATACTTATTTATTTTTTTATTAACATTTATTTGCCAGGAAAGTCAACTGGGCCAGAAAGAACTCATTTTCAGTGGAGGCCCAGGGAGAAAAGCTCCACAAAAGGCAATTAATATAATATAATATAATATTATAGTACAGAGATATTTGGAAACAATTGTTATCAACAAAAGACTTAGTTTTAAACAAGCATTAAAAAAATGCAATAAAATACAAACTAAAACATTGCCGATGCGGGGAGGTAGTGAAAATAGAGACTGTAAGCAGTTCTTAAAAAATGCAGAGTTATAACAAACAGTACAAACATAGTATAGTGCATTATAATAATTTAGTGATGAAATGAATTGAAATATGACACCGGAAGTTCAAATAGATTGCTCCAAGTATATACAGAATTGATGGAACAGAATGAGGTATAATTATAGGTTGGTTAGTGAGTTTTAAACAGTAGATGCATTAATTGCAGAATGTGAGTAGTAGTATGGAAAATTAGAATAAATGTTAATAATATATTTAAATAAGTAGTGGGGAGAGAATAATGGAGTGAGTGGGAGGTATAAGAGGGGAATACGATTTGAGTGGGAGGAATAAGTTGGAGTACATTGGAACAGAGACATAGATAGGTGATGAGATTTAAGTTAGAGTCGTCAGGTTTTAGGAAAATGGAAGTTAGTACAACTACAGTGCCAGAGAGTGGAGAGGTGCTGTTTCAAGAATGTTTTGAAGGATAAGGCATTACTGACACTACTAATAGCTACTGAGAGTACATTCCATAATTTGGTAACAGAGAAGGAATAAAGCATGTGACCTGCTGGGAGTTTTGGTTTGTGAACTTGAAGGAGGAGGAGTTGTTCTGATTTGAGTGGTCTATTTGGTTGGTGAGTGAGTTAGGATGGAAGATAGGGTTGGGCAGTCTAATGAGTTATAAATCATTTTGTGTGCTATGGTTTATTGTAGGTATGTTAAATGAAGGGGAGTTCAAGCCAGTGTAGTGAATGTAAGGAAGTACAGTGATGGGATGAGTATTTGCATTCTTTGCAAAATTGGCCACTTTATTGTAACAGGATTCAAGCTTTTTATAGGGATGACTGGATATTAGTAAGGAGTGGGGCACCGTATAGAAGTGAAGGAAGGAGAAAAGTTAGAGTGAGGGTTTGTTTGGTATACCAGCTAAGAATATTTTTATGTCTGTAGAGGAAGCCCAATTTATGGAGTGTCTTTTTGATAGATGTATGGAGATGGAGGTCAAAAGTGATGTTTTCGTCTAGGATGACTCCCAGCAATTTTTTGTCATGAACTACCTCTATGGGAGTTCTGTTTTGAGACTCTATGGTAAAATTGGTTTTATTTATGAGTGTATTTTTCTTGGGGCTAAATAACAGCAGTTTGTTTTTATGGGGGAGTTCAGATAAATGTGATTGTGTATCATCCAGTTCTCCATAGAAGAAAAAGCATTTGGGTACTACGGAGAAGTTCTGTGAAAGAGTTAGAAGAGCAGATAATGGGTGAATCATCTGCATAGTGAATTATTGTATTGTTAGTAAGACTGAAGTGAAAGTCAGTGATGAAAATACTGAAGAGAAGAGGACCTAAGATGGAGCCATGGGGGACACCTGTGGAAGTTTTGAGGAAAGGAGAAAAAGAGTTGTGCCATTTAGCAGATTGTTGTCTGTTGTTAAGGTAGTTGGCAAACCATGCTAAGGCTGGGGAGGAGATGCCCAGATTAGAGAGATTGGTAATTAGTAGTGGGTGGGAGATAGTATCAAATGCTTTGGAGAGGTTCAGGAAGAGTGATGATACAATTTTGCCGGCATCACAGGCCTGATTGACTATCCATGAATGATATGAGGGCAGTTGTTGTGCTGTTACCAGGCCTGAAACTGTGCTGAGTGGGGGAGAGGAGTTGATTTTGAAGTAGATAGTTAAGAAGTTGATTATGGATACATTTTCCAGGACATTAGAGAGGGGGGAAGAGTATAGCAATAGGTCAAAAGTTAGAGTTATCAGTGTTGTTACCACCTTTGTGGATGGGTAGAACGTAAGCTTTTTTCCAGATCACAGGTACCTAGGCTTCCAGGATGGATCTGTTAATGAGTATGCTGACAGGAATATAAATCTTTATGTTATCTGGTTAGGTAACATGTTTACAGAACCTGAACCCACATGGTTACAGTCACAGGTTCCACCTCATAAAGCAAAGAATTTACCTGAGGTGAACCATAAGGATCAGTGTTGTGTCCTCTCCCATTTGGCATCTGTTTCTCAGCCACTGAGTTCAAGGCTCCTGGCCTATGGTTATCTAACTTTTCAGATTACTGTAAAATGGGTGTTGTTATTCAATCAACTGACTCAGAATTGCTCAGATATTGGTTATACCATGTTATAATTTGTGCAATGAAACTGTCCTCATATTAAATGTGAAAAAAATGTAGCATAATTCATTTTGGCAAACAAAACATTTTATATACCATCTAGATGACACAACTCCAATTATACATTATCATAAGGGATTTGGGTACTTATGCTAACTCCTTATCATTTGTCCATCATATGTCCATAGTATTTCAGAACTCCTTCTATATGACTCATTTATTTTCCAAAGACATCTCTACTAGATGCAAAGAAATCTTGATTCACCTTTACTCTTATGTCATCCGACCGAATATTGAATATAATGTACCTTTTGTTATTTATTTGTTGAAACATATCACAACTTGAGAGATCTCGGAGATTCATAACAAAAGATCAGTGACCTCAAAAATCTAAGCCATAGAGAGAGACTGGCAGTTGTCTCTCTTTAATCAGTCTGTTATACAATCGTCAGTGGCAAACTGTGTCTAGCCTTTCGTGCCATAAAAGAAGCAATCCTCTTTTAACTCCTATTCCTTCTCAAAACAAATGCTACCTCAAACACCTTATTAAAGGAACTAAACTTCATCAACAGGTAAATAAGACATGTTGGCATAACAGATTTACATGCAAATGCATCATTCAACTGTACTATATTGTCAAACAGAGTAGCACCATTACCAACTTCAGGATACTCATATATAACTGAATAGGCATCCCCTAATTCTCCCCTGGTCTATATTGTCTTGCCCTCATTGAAGCTGGAGGGTACTTATTAATAGGCAGTCTTGACTTGATTTGTGATGTTATGCAGATTGATTACCTATGAACCTATGTGGAGAAGAATGACTTGGAGCAAATAAATGTGAGAGAGATGAAAAGATACATGTCTGAGTTCTCCATGAATGATGCCAAGGTACAAAGAAAAGCGGAGTAATTTCAACATTTAGCTAAGTTATTGGCATAATTATAGGGAGACCTGGATGCATTAGCTTGGAACAACATGCTTGACAGTCCTACTTGCTTCATGATTGTCACACCCCTTGTTCAAAGAATTCCACAAAGTGGCTAAAGCCCTTGCTGTTCCCATAACCCCTTTTTATGTAAAGTTCAGTTAATGAACATTCCAAAATTTCAAACATATCAGTGTCAAAACATAATCAATTAAAGTGGATATGCTGAATGTCAGAAGTGTAAACAACATGCTGCATGACTTTAAGGAGATCCTGCATTTGAAAGCATTCATATAGGTGTAATAACTGGAAATGTCAAGAAAGCACTATGTCTATACCTATGTTAGTGTCTGTCATGGCAACTACTGTGCTCTATTCATTTTTATCAAATATCATATCACCTTGAAACAGATTCCCAGAGAACCACAAAATGAACTTGTTGAACTGCAAATCACATTAAACAAAGTCAACTATCAGTTTAGGGCCTGTTAGAGAACTTCTTTTCATGATTACAGAAGTCCATGTCAGGCTGCTAAATGTGAAGAATGAGCTCCCTGTAAATAAGAGCTCTATCAGTCTGGGAGACCTGTACTACGCATCAACTGATTGCAATCCCTACGCTACCAATATAGTTTATGATCAGAGGTTTTAGACCTAGTAAATAACATTTCAATGGAACAGAGTGTTACAAGGCAACTAGTGGACAAAATATTCTTGACTTAGTATTTAACAAATGCAGCATTGTCATACACATCTCCCTAGAAACTCCCTCTCTGAATAAACCAGTCATTAATCTAGTAACATTTCCCTTAAACTATCTAAATTGTTAGAAAACAATTTATCAGAACTTCAGGTACATACATTTCTGCAAATCCTACAGTGAAGTCTCAAAATTCACCTACAGCATCACCCCTGTCAATGTCTCAGCAAATAGATTCACAAAGGAGTTTTATACCCACATAAATAAATTTACAGAATTGGCAGTCCCATCCAGATCAAAACATAATGAGAAATTTAAACGCAAACCATCATACAACAGAAGGAAAACACTCATGCTATACAGCAAACTTACAGAGCCTCAAGTACTAAGAATTTTTAAAATGACTAAGATTAAATAAGGCATTCCATAAACTCAAGTTGACATCTGAAGTGAAGGACAATTACAAATCTTTATTAGAAAACTAAGAAACAACACTCATCAATGCACAAAACGCATACTGAATGACAAAACTTACTGAGACCCAGCTGGCATTGCTGATATCCCTGTCAATATCCTAGCAAATACATTTAATACAAAGCCCTCAAACACTCCCCACCCCGATTACTGCTAAACATCATGTACTGAACGTGCTGTTCAAGACTGCGAATACTTCCTCCATGGGAATGGATAACTACCTGACTAGTTGATAAATAATATCAAACATGCCCTGATGGAGCCTCAACTTAAGCTATTTAATCTGAGTCTGGCTAAATTCTTAGCCCTGAAAGAAGGTCAAACAGCACAAGTGATGTAACTCCTTATAGTTGACCCTGCTAATGTCCCTTGAAAATCTAGGCCCATCAATCTGAAAAGTCTCATTTGTAAGCCTATGAAACATTGACATTACAAATCTCAAATCTGTGGATCTACAACAAACTGGTTTTGTAAGAGGTAGATCTTGTCTAATAAATGTAGTTAACATCTCTGAAAAGGTAAAACAAGCTACTGTCAGTGGTCACACGCATACATCTTACCTTGATTTGGCCAAGATGTTTGACATCACCCCCCCCCCCCCCATGCTAGCATACCTAATAAAATAAATGCATTACAAATATATCCTTATGTTGTAAGATGGATGGCAAATTGGCTAAAAGACAAAATCTACAAGGAGCCAGTGGCAGGGGCAACTTCAGAGAATATGACATCCAACATAATTTCAACAAAAGCCTTTATCATATCACAGCTAACTACAGGACCCCCCCCCCCCCAACCTAAATCGTAGGTAGTCCCTATGCATTAATACTCAATTGTATTTATTACTGCTTGGTGTAACTCATTCTAAGCCTTTTGGTTTAAACACTTGGGCTTCGGACCAGTTAGTTGTTTTGCACTGAGAGGGTTTGTGGTCTGCACTGTTGTGGCAGAACAGGTAGCTTACATCCTTCTAGGTTGAGAACTGCTGATTGAGGGCTCAGTGTCTGTTATTCTAAAAGTGTATTAATTCTGGTTTAAGCACTTGGGCTTTCAAGCCAGTTATTTTACATTAAGAGGATTCGTGGTCTGCACTCTTGTGGGAGGAGAGGCTGGACTCTGCCCTTCTGAGCTGGGAATTTCTGGTTAAAGGCTTATAGTGCATGCATATCTGAACTGTTTCTTACTGAAGTTGGTGCCTTGTTTGCTGTGGCATAGACTGGATTCGGGCCTGCTGGATCTAGCTTTGTTTGTGTAACTTGAGCACTAATCCAGACATTCTCTAAAGTATTCAATGGTATTTATTACTGCTTGGTTGTAACTTGATTAAAGTGTAGCTATCATTCAAGTCTTTTGGATTAAGCACTTGGGCTTCAGACCAGTTGTTTTACATTAGGAAGGTTTGTGGCAAGCACTGTGGTGGCAGGACAGGTAGCTTTCATCCTTCTAAGTTGGGAACTGCTGATTGAGAGCCCAGTGTCCAAGTGTATTAGTTCTGGTTTAGGCACTTGGGCTTCAGGCCAGTTATTTTACATTAAGAAGGTTCGTGGTCTGCACTCTTGTGGGAGAAGAGGCTGGACTCTGCCCTTCTGAGCTGGGAATTTCTGGTTAAAGGTTTATAGTGCCTGAATATTTGAACTGTATCTTACTGAAATTGGTTCACCTTGTTTGCTCTAGCATAGACTAGATCCAGGCCTGCTGAATCTAGCTTTATTTATATGCTTGTTGTTTGTTTGCTTGTTATTTCCCTGGAAGCTAATTCCACCTAATACGCAACTTCTCAGCTTCTGTGGATCACTAGTGATATCTGCATTGCTTACTGTACTTATTTCCTTATTTCACTTGAAAGAAAGTTACTGTTTGTCGTTTTTGCATTTAGTTACTTGTAACACATTGCACTCAAGTTACCTGGCACTTGCTCACTAAAGCAATTATATAAGTCAGCACTAAAAATTAAAAGCACTACACCCTCACTCCCCACTGGCCCTTGTTTTCAATTAAGGAATTCCCAATATTATTCTAGCATGTCCAAAGGTCAGTTGTCAATCTTCTCTCCGGTCCAGCTGGTGAATCTGGGAATCTTGAGGCAATGTTATAACTGCCTCATGTACACAGACAACCCTCTCCTCCTCCCACATAACACAAATACTTGAGAGATGCAGCTATTTAGCCAAACTGGAGGCTGAGCTCTCTCAACTCAGGACTGGCAAGACCAGACAGGAGGAGAAGGCAACTACACACACCACAAAACCAGCCTCACATAATGCTACCACTCCACTGAATCAAACACATAAACACACAAAGACATACTCGGAGGCTCTGAGTAAAATTTACCTAAACAGCAGAGGCCTCCAAAGCAGACACCCAAACAACTGCTACCTCAAGACACCCCACAAGCAACACATAAACCACAAAAGCAGTGTGCAAAGCAGTCACAGCCCTTAAGGCCAAATACAACACCAAACATACTTGTCATAGGTGACTCCATAGTCAGACACACTGACGTCCCACTCACCAGGCTGAACAAGGAGAGGGTCACAGTAAGCTGCCTATCGGGCTAGAATCCGCCACATAACACAAGCACTGGTCACTCCACAGCAAGTACAAATATGACACAGTCATTGTCCATGCTGGTGTGAACGACCTGAGACGTACCTCCCTGGACTACATGAAAAGAGACATAGAGGAGCTCTCTGATTATGTAGCCCAGGCAGGTATGACCCTAACCCTGAGCAGTATCCTTCCTTCACCAAGAATGATGCCACAATATAGAGACAAGATGATCAGCTTTAACAATTGGCTTAATGTCTGGTGTCATTCAAAGGGGATCCAGTGTCTGTCTGCCTGGGATGACATGCTTGACAAGCCATGCTGCTTCGCAAGGGACGGCTTGCACCTGTCACCCTGGGATTCCGGATATTGGCTAAGGCTCTTGCCACCCCCATAGTGCCTTTTTAGGCAAGGCTCAAATTCTAAACCTACCACCCTAGAAAACAAAATGGGAAGAAACTGAGGGTAATGCTGCTCAATGCCAGAAGTCTAAATCTCAAAATGCACGCACTCGAGGCCCTTCTCAGTATGGAGAACATCGATGTCTGTGCTGTAACTGAAACCTGGTTCAAGGCTCCTGAGAGCACCCGGCACTATTAGGTTTTACCTCATATCATGCGTTCCGCCCCAAAACCCGGACCACACCACAAAAGGAGGGGTGTATCCATATTCATAAAGGATACCCACACCTCCAGGTTGGTGGCAACGCATGAAGCCGGAAACCATCCAGGTGCAACTAACCATAGGCAAAACTGCTCTACAAATTGTAGCATGCTACAGGCCACCCTCTCAAACTCAGGAACCCCACACAGCCTTCCTGAAGACACTGGAGGGTATAAATGTATCTCCAAACACCATCATATTGGGTGACTTCAACTACCCGAATATAGACTGGGAACATTACTCAAGCCCTAACTTTCTAGCCCAACGGTTCCTGGAGTTCATAAATTCAAATGCCATGGAACAGCTAGTCACTGTTCCCATGAGAGGAGAAAATATACTAGATCTCATTGTCACAAACATGGGGACAAAATGTTCCACACCGGAAGTATATCCCTCATTGGTGAGATCTGATCATAAACTAATCTCACTGGAAATCCACATCCCGCCCCCACCCCAAACAAAAAAGACCATAGTGATGAACTTCTCTAAAGCAAACTTAACACTACTCAAGACTGGTGTGGTATCCTTCAAGGCCCCTGTGTCAGTGGAAACCACAACCCAAGCTGCGGAAGCCCTTACAAATGCCGTCTATGAACACCTCCAGGACTGCATGGATCAGGCAATCCCAAATAAAACCAAGACTCTTTCCACAAAGGGCAAACGTCCAGTCTGGTGGACCCCAGCCATTAACAAACTTTACAATAAGAGGAGAAAGCTATTACATGATAGAACAAAATCCATAAAAGGGAAGTCACCCCTGATCATTATTAGTAAAAAAATACGAGCACTCATAAAATCAACTAAGGCCAATTTTGAGAGAAAAATTGCCATGGATTCAAAGGACAATCATAAGGCCTTTTTCAGCTATGTTAGGAACCAGGGTGGAAACTCCCAGATATGCTCAGAATTAGTCCAAAATGATACAAAAATCACTGAACCCACAGACATTGCCAACATACTGGCAGACAGGTTTAGTGCAAACTTCACCCCCCTCTCCCCCCCTAAAGGAGAGATAACTATCCCAGCCGAGTGTAGCCTCCCGGACATCTCAAATGTGCAAGTGAAAGCTGCTCTCTCTAAAGCTAAAAACACAGCATTAATGGGACCGGATGGTGTCCCCGGCTGTGTGCTACACGAGCTAAATGAGGAATTAAACCCGCACATAAGGCAGCTGTTTAATCTCAGCCTTACCACAGGATACGTGCCCAAGGAGTGGCGTACGGCAACTGTTGTCCCACTCCACAAAGGCGGCGCCTCTACGGACCCTGGTAATTACCGCCCCATAAGCTTAACAAGTCTAGTCTGCAAAGCTATGGAGAGGATCATAATGGAGGGGAAGATCATGCCTTTTGAACTTGGTCGACTTCTTCGAAACAGTCACCAAGGCCATTGATGAGGGAAAGGCAGTCCATACAGCCTACCTTGACCTTGCAAAGGCTTTCGACACAATACCCCACTCGGGTATTGTAGAAAAACTTACCAGCTTAAATGTAAACCCATATGTCACAAGATGGGTTGCAAACTGGCTTAAGGACGGAACCCACAGGGTTAGAGTTGCTGGCGCTGTGTCAGACTCCAAGCCGGTCACAAGTGGTGTCCCACAGGGCTCGGTCCTTGGCCCCCTATTGTTTGGCATCTACTTCTCAGAAGTACAGGCCAACATAGGAGGACTTTGGCTGACAAAGTTTGCAGACGACTGCAAACTGGGCCATAGTGGAAAGTGCATCAGACATGGATATCCTTCAGAAGGGACTCACAGAAACAGATAGCTGGTGCCAGAGCCATGGCCTGAAGTTAAACACCAAAAAATGTATAGTCATACCCTTCGGGAAAAACAAGGTAACCCCAAGCTACCATATAGGTGGCAATCCACTAAGCACAGAAGAGGTTATCAGGGACCTGGGGACCCAGGTTGACAGTGGCCTTTCTTTGACACTCACATTGCTAAAGTGGTTAGAAAGACCTTCTACATTGCCCACCTGATCATGAAGGGATTCACATCCAGATCTAGTGAGGTTATTGTTCCCCTGTACTCTTCACTTATCAGACCAATGATCGAGTACAATGCCCCATTCGGGATGTATCTCACCCGACATCTGCAACAATTGGAGAGACCCCAAAAGTTCCTCACCAAAAGGATAAAGGGACTCCAAAATCTGTCATATGCTGCCAGATTGAAGAAACTCCAGCTCTATTCAGTCGCATACCGTCTGCTCAGAGGTGACATGTGCCTGACATACAAGGCCATGTCCAACCCGGAATTAATGGACATGCTCCACCTCAAAAATCCAAATCCACCAAAACCACTAGAGCAAGCGACTTAAACCTTAGCACGGATATAAATAGGACGTGCTGGAGGGATAGATTTATCACTCAGAGACTCCCTATGCTGTGGAATAAAATCCCGGTCCATGTGAGGCAGAGCACCTCACTGACTCTGTTCAAGAGAAATCTAGACCTGTGGATGGGAGATCGTAGGTTTACCCCGGGAATCATCTCTGTGTCACTGCTGGACAGAGGCACAACAAACTAATGGGCACAGTATTTTTTTCATATAAGGGGTGGCGTAAGCCACAAAAATTTGGGCTAGGCTTATAAATGCCTTAGGGCAGATAGCCTAGTATAAACCTATGAACCTATGAACCTATTAAGCCAAACACATGCATATATGTAACTTAAAGTCTCTCAGATGATTGAGCTGTAGTTTATCTTCAAACATGTATGCCAGAAATTTCTGGACTTTGTCAATACAAACTCTCTGGATCAGCTAGTTCACAGCCCAATCAGGGGGCAAAATATTCTTGTACTTCATCCTTATGAATATGAGACAGCTTTGCTCCCCACCAGCTGTAACTTCCTCCCTAATTAAAATGCACCACAAATCAATCACATTCACTATAAGACTACTACAAAAACAAAGTGATGACCTGGCTAAATTCAAACTCCCCTTTCAACTTGATGACCCAGCTGTGTATGCAGAATCCTTTACTGACAAATTCTTTGCATGTGTAAATTGTTGCACAGATACAGCTGTACCCCTTCAAAGTAAGTACACCAAATTTAAAAGCAACCCCCCTATGGTAGAACCAATATATAAATAGGGTTTAGAGTAAAAGAAAAAAAAACTCATTGCATGCAAAAATAAGTTTAACTTTCATGATGCCAAAAATACTCTCGATAAACTTATCACGGAAGTCTGGGCCCTGATCAAATAAACTAAATCCAGATAATTAGGTATGAGTGGTTAACAAGGCAAAGGATAGCCTTCTTTAACTAGTTTAAAAACCTCAGAAACAATCTCCAACATTGCACAGAGCTAAAAGCAAATTATATCACATATTCATAACCAATGGGCATTGCTAATTTACCGGTGGACAAGTTTAGCTCAAACTTTAAACCTCGGTCCCCTCCTATAATCCCATATCATATACCCATATCTACACCCCTCCTCAAATCTTCCAAAATCAAGTCCTCAAGGCACTACACAAGGACAAGGAAACTACTTCAATGGGACTGGATAACACACTGCCCTGCCTACTGGCCAGCTTGAAGCAGGACTTGTCAGACCCCCTGCAGTGGCTATTGAATACCAGCTTTTAAACAAACTTCACGTCAGATAAATGGAGGACAATGACATTCATTCTCTTGCATAAAGGTAGGGTAAGTATAGACCTACTAGCCTGACCAGCCTCATATGTTGTGCTATGGAAAGGATCACTCTGGACTTAATAAATAAGGGCATAAGTGAACTACAAACTCAACCTAAGCCAGATTGGAATCACCAAAGACAGATCCTGCATACTTAACCTGGTCAACTTATTTGAGAATCTTACTGAGGCAAAGGATAAGGGTAAATCTGTGCACACATCATATCTTGACCTGGCAAAGGTGTTTGACACCATCTCACATTCAGGTATCATAAATAAGCTCTCCCAGGGAATGTGATTCCCTATGTAATGCATTAGATAAATACTGGTTAACAAACAGAACCCATGAAATTAGAGCTGGGAGCTCTACATTATTCAAAAGGCATGTCACTAGCGATATATCCAGGGTTCAGTTCTTGAGCCATTCCTGCTGCTGAGAAGCAATCAGTGCCTGGCATGCAAGGCATCCTTAGATCTCGTTCTGATGCACCTTTTCCATATCTTTGTAAGCATAACCATGAAACCCAAATGCATCCCACATGATATTGTCTTAGAGGTTATTTTAACAGGATGTATGTTAGCTAGGGCCAGATTTAATGGCTAACTCAGTCTATCAGAAACATAGATCATTTTTGATTTCCCATCAATTGGTCCACATTATGCCTGAATAGGGTTAGGGAAGGAGTCTGCTTCATAAGGATGGGATTCCTGTTCCAGTGAATGGAAATTCTCCGCGATACATACCTATCCCTCCAACATGTCCTATTTAAGTAGGGTCCAGTGGTCATTAGCTTAGTGTATACATATAAACCTATGTGTCAGTCTGGGATGATATAGTAGACATGACTTCCTGTTATGCCTGAGAAGGCTGAAACTTCTCATACCAGGGCTTCCACATACTGGCTAAAGCCTTTGCTGCCCCTATATTGCATATTTTAAGCAGTCACCCTACTGAACATTCCTACACAGAAAATTCAAACTCAAATTTGGACAACATCAATGTGTCACTAATCTATGATGCCTGAACTTGATGCCCTCCTGCAGTTTGAACACATTCACATTTGTGTGATTACTGAGACCTTTTCACTGCAATGACAGCACCCCTTACATACCAGGGTTTTGTGCCTATCATGCCTTCAAACCTCTAAGTAAGTGTGGGGGTAGTACAGATATGCACAGCTAAATGTCTGGGATAGTTTTTTTCCCCAAAGAAGGTTAAACAGCATGGACGTTAAGTGAACACAATATACTTTTTATTGGGCTTCTCTTAATATCAGTTTGCACATCTGTGAAAAACTGAGGGGCTGCCACTCTAGCTAGATAGAATTTTGTAAATAATTCTATGCCATTGTAAATATTACTATGCTCCACAGGCTGGTTTAACAAAGGTAAGAAAAATGTGTTATGTGCTAAGCTTCAAAAATGTAACCACAGTGCACCCTGCTAGAACAAGGCTGATAAGTAAAGAATTTATGACTGTCTGATCTCAAACTCGGAGACATGATTCTTTCTATTGTCTTAAGACAAAGATAATTATTAGGTTTCACATGTAAAGTGTCTTTTATTGGTGTGGCTTCCTGGCAGCTATGTATATTGTAGGGCCGCTGAGTACCCCAAGCTCCACAGGGAAAAAGTATATCCTAGTGGTAGTAGATTATGATGCAAGATACTCTGAGGCAGTGGCTTTGTCCTCCAATGAGGCAGAAAAGGGGGAAAATGCTTTGTTAGAGTTTTTCAGCAGGGTAGGTTTCCCAAAAGAAATACTGACTGACAGAGGTGCCAATTTCATGTCAGACCTGCTGGCTTGTCTGTGGAAGCACTGTGGGGTGAAGCACCTAAAGACCACCCCTACCATCCCCAGACTAATGGTCTTGTTGAAAGGTTAAACTCTGCACTCAAGTCCATGCTACAGGCATTTGCAGATGGGTTTAAGAGGGAGTGGGACAAATATTTGCGCCATCTGTTTGCTTATAGAGAGGTTCCCCAGGAATCCACAGGTTTTGCACCCTTTGAGTTGTTGTATGGGCTTAGGGTGAGGGGGCCTCTAGATTTAATTTGAGATGAGTGGGAAGGTGAGTGTGAATCTCACATGGAGTCTGTTGTGACATATGTCCTAAACCTCAGGACAAGGCTCATGGAACTCATGATCTTGGCTCAGGAGAACCTGGCAGAAGCCCAACAGCAGAAAAAGGTCTGGTATGACAGGAATGCTCGAGCTAGAGAGTATGCTGTAGGGCAGCAGGTAATGGTTTTCATTACTGTCAGACAGAAGCTGCAAGTAGCTTGGGAGGGACCTTACAAGGTGGCAAGGAATATCAATGATGTTAACTACATGTTAGAACTGCTAGGCAGGAGGCAGGGATACAAGTTGTGCCATGTTAACATGATTAACCCTTACCATGATATGGAGGCTCTTGTGCCATGTATTTGCAGTGGATTGCAAGAGGAGTCAGAGGAAGATCTGGTGACTGATCTACTCAGTGATGCTCAGACTGAACCCTCAGTGGAAGGGGTAGCAATGTCCCAGCAGCTATCTCCTACCCAGGTTCAGGAAATCTGAGCAGTGTTACAGGAGTTTGGGGACATGTTCACCTGGAAACCAGAGTGCTCCCAACTGGTGGATACAAGACCCCAAAGGTCTATTAAGCAGGCCCCTTATAGGGTGCCTAAGAGAGTCAAACAGACTCTGAGGGAGGAGATACAAGAAATGTTAGAACTAGAGGTAATTCAAGAGTAACAATTCCTGGGCCTCCCCAGTGGTGCTGGTGCCAAAGGAGGATGGCAGCACCAGGTTCTGTGTGGAATATGGGAAATTAAATAGTCAAAACACAAATGCCAAGAGGTCCAGCAAGACAAACAACGTTCTCAGTAGAAAAAACACTTTAATGTGAAGAGCAAAGCTTTCGGATAAAATCCTTTATCAATACTGAAAATACAAATGCAAATGCAGAGTATATATAGGTCTAAAAAAGTCATATGACCGGCAGCCAAGAAGTCATATGACTCAGCCATTAAAACAAAACATGTAAAAATAAATAAATATGCAAAGCTAAAAAATGCAACAGCATAATGCATATATGAAAACAAAAAAACATTTAAAAAAAGCGAGAAAGTATATTTTTAAAAAAAGCATACTTTTATACCTAAAAATTAATTGTACAATCATATACATAAAGAGAAAATCTCATAACCTAGATCTACTCATTCTAACCAAAATAGGTTTAAGGCTGACAGTACTATTCAAACCAGGGGGTGAGTCACCCATCAATCTAATTATCCAGTTATATTCTTTAATTTCTAATTTGTTATTGATGTCACCATATGACTTTTTTAGACCTATATATACTCTGCATTTGCATTTGTATTTTCAGTATTGATAAAGGATTTTATCCGAAAATTAAATAGTCACACAGAGTCAGATGCTTACCCCATACCTAGGACAGATGAAGCCCTAGAGCAGCTAGGTGGGGCTAAGTATCTTACCACCATTGATCTTACAAAGGGTTACTGGCAGGTGCCCTTGACTCCCAATGCTAGAAAGAGGTTAGCCTTTGTGACTCCTTTTGGCTTGTATGAGTTCACAAAGATGTCCTTTGGGATGAAAGATGCCCCAGTGACTTTCCAGAGGCTGGTAGATCATATCCTAGCAGGAGCAGGAGATTTTGCCCTTGCTTACCTAGATGATATTGCCATCTACAGCCATTCCTGACCAGAGCACCTTCAGCATGTCAGGGAGGTGCTGGGCAGACTACAGAGGGCAGTGTTGACCATTAAGCCCAGCAAATGTCAGGTGGGTATGGCAGAGGTCTCCTAACTGGGACATTGAGTGGGGAATGGTAAGATCAGGCCAGAACCTGCCAAAGTGGAAGCCATTCAGGCATGGCCTGCACCTGTTACCAAAAAGCAGGTGAGGGCATTTTTTAGGGACAGCAGGGTACTACAGAAAGTATGTGCCCAGTTATACTACCATACCTGTTCCCTGACATACCTGACAAGGAAAAGCAGGCCAGATAAGGTAGTGTTGACCACAGCATGAGAGCAGACATTCCAGAAGCTTAAAGAAGTTTGGCAGGACCCCCTGTGTTAGCCAGTCCAGATTACAGCAAAAAATTTGTTGTGCAGGTGGATGTTTCAAACCATGGGGTGGGGGCTGTACTTAGTCAGATTTCTTCAGAGAGAATAGCACCCAATGGTTTATCTCAGTTGTAGGCTCCAACCCAGAGAGGAATGCTATGCAGCTGTAGAAAAGGAATGTCTAGCCATAGTGTGGGCAGTCTTATCTGTATGGAAGGAAATTCACTGTAGTTACAGATCACAATCCCCTAATATGGTTACATCAAGCCAGCCAGCAAAATGCCAAGTTGCTAATATGGAGGCTAGGGTTGCGAGCATATATGTCAGTGCAGCACCACAATGGGTTAGCAATGCCAATGCAGATGGGCTTTCAAGACAGGGAATAGGGTAAGGTATACCCAGATAGACTCTAAACCTTCTCAAGCAATGTTTATCAAGGGTACACTTGAAAAACTAGCTTGAGTTCTCAGGTGGGAAAGAAATGTGAATAACTGAGGGGCTGACAACCCAGCCAGATACAATTTTGTAAATAATTCTATGCCACTGTAAATATTAATATGATCCACAGGCTGTTTTCCCAAATGAAAGAAAACTGTATTATGTGCTAAGCTGCAAAAATGTAACCACAGTGCACCCTGCTGGAAGAAAGCTGATAAGTAAAGAATTTATGACTGTGTGTGATCTCAATCTGAGAGACAGGATGTCTGCAGCTAGAAATTCTATTGTCTTAAGACAAAGATAATTACTAGGTTTCAGATGTACAGTGTCTTTATATTAAAATTCTGAGTTCTGTTAGCCTGGGAACTAAATCAGAGAAGTGACAAGAATGATGTAATTTGAGATGACTCAGCAGTAATGTGTATTATCAATTTAAGGCTATCTCAGAAATAAAGGATGGTATTTTGTGTTTTTGTCTAAACCTGAATACATCAGCTCACCAGCATTTTCCTTTGCTCTGTAAGTAGGACCTTAGATCTTAGTATTTCTCTTAGAGATGGATAGAAATAGCAAGATTAGTCTAGCTGTTTTCTATATTTATGTCAGACTATCCTACAATGCTGTTTTAAAGTATTTCCTGTGATTTCTGAACTATCTAATGTCATTGTGCTGAGTTAATAATTATTGTCTTGTGTTTTTATTCTTTATTATTAAATATATGTAAACCTTTGAATTGTGGCTGTTTTGTGTAGAGAGAATTTAAGCTCTTAAAGTACTTGCATGTATTTGGTGATACTGTACAAGCCAGTCCTAAATAGCCTTCAAGTCTCAGTCACATTTACCAATTGGATAATAATAACATTGCACAGGAGAATTGGACACTCTTTGGTAAGGGTCTTTATAGTAGCTGATAGAAGTGGTTGGTAGCAGTCGGTACTACCGTGTAGTCTGGGCAGAAGGGGACATAGCTAGTGAACCTCTGCCAGTCTTCCCCAAGAGTGTCTGTGTGTTTGTATGTAAATCAAAATTCAAAGTGTATATGTGTCAGCTACTTGGGCAGGGAAACAAGGCACTGGTTGGACAGAGAAGGTGCTGGAATTTTTGGCTTGACCACTTGGCTGAGATCTGAACCCTACAGTTGTGCTAGTGTGGAGTCTTATTGGGGATCTGGAGAAAAAGGGAGAAACCAGCCCCAGACTGACTGTGATCTCTCTGTGCTCTTAAGGGAAATTGTACCTTATTGTGTGTGTACTTGTTATCCTCTCAATGTGGACAGCCCTCACTGGTGCTAGTGATGAGGATGTGTACGGGTGTCATAGCATCCATTCACATTTACACCAGCTTAGCGCAGTACAGATGTAAATGTGGTTGGATGTTGTGCATAAGTACCTTAAGTGGCACACACCTGTATCTTAATTTGTTAAAAACACCATTACTTCATATCAAATTACCCAGGACCCTAACTTTAAGATCTTAGAGATCTAAATCATCCTTAACAAATCCAACCATTACTTTATTTCTAATTAAAGACAACTATCAGTGTCACAGAAAAGTTCTCAGAAATTGCCTCAACATGACTAAGGCATTAAATATCAAACCAAATATCTTTTTATTAGGGGACTTTCATTGACTGGCACACCTATACCTCTAAAATAGTTACACTTAGTATTTTTTAAACTTTATTAATACTAATACCAGTGCTGAAAGAAAGCTCGTAATTAATGTTTTTGGAGACATGTGTACATGAGTTGTAGCAGTGCTAATAACCCCTTTGCCTTATATAAACACAGCCCAGGAAGATATGTGTTACCGAAATAGACTGCCTGAGTGTCATACTCATTGTAATCTGCAGTAAAATTTAAAAGTTTACAGCAGGGCATGTTACTAGAGTGGACATATTAGTCACAACATTTATTACTTGAAGTGCAAACAGTGGCATGTTTTAACAGGCTCACAGAACTGAAGTGTGCTACTTATGAAAAGTGTTTGTTACCTATTTTGGCTAACTCTTAGGCAATGTACTATTAACTGATGCCTGCTGTGTTACAGTGTTGTGTTTATTAACAATTCAAGGACTCTATACTAAATTCGTAACCTACATTCCTTACTCTCCTTCTCCCTCCCTAGGACGTAACTCATTGATCTTCTCTCTCCATAATCCAACCCACCTACTTAAGGGCTCGCAACACTAGGAGGCTGCTGTAAAATATATCAAAACCCTAACAATAGCTAAAAGGTATTTTGTTCCACAGATAAAGAAGTTGTCATCCAGGTAAACAAGGTTAATAAGCATTGTAAACTTATCCTGCCTAGTAAGGACTCTCTTATTTCTATACTCCGCTCGGGAACTGCAGCACTAGCATACACATCAAAGGCCTCCCTATTCTTTTATTTCAGCCATAGTAGTAAAAGGAAATTAATTTTACAACTCTAAACTTTTACTGGCTACACTTACCCCTTACAATCTGTATGCCTATTCTCCCCTGAACAGCACATACAGATTGGCTCTGCAATATTGTGCTTGCAGAGACCGGGCATACCCACTCTGTTCACCTCACTTTGCTCGGTTCACTCCGCTACCCTACCCCCAGGCAGACTGGGCAGACCCGCTCCGTTCACCTCACTTTGCTCAGCTCACTTCACTCCCCTACCCTATCCCACAATTTCCACCCACCCCCACTACATCTACATTTATTTAACCACACTATCACCTGACCACTGCTGCCACCAATTAACTACCTGCAAATAGCTGTCATTCCTCCAAATTAAATCCCTACCTAATACTTAATACTCACTGTTTTCTGCCACAACCCTACCTATCTCAACTACCTAAGCCTGCATAATACCTTACTTAATTAAATTTTACAATGTACATCTTACTCCCATTGAGTACTCCCCTAATTCATACTACATCAATAAATACTACCATATCCCTAGACAATACTTCCTATCATACAACATACACTATAACACATAGCAAAACTCACACAAATTTCATCATCTCTTCAACATGACTTAATGAAAACATTATACCACACACTAACAAGATCCAACTACCCCATCCACACATTTGAAAAACAACACATACAACCCTCAAAAACCTTTCACACATAATTAAACATAACTATCAGTACTATACTTCTGACCGCTGGTGACATACACCCAAACCCAGGACCATGCTACAACATACTTCCTAACAAAGGAAAATCTGACTTATTCATCATAAACATCAATACCAGAAGTATCTCTAATAAACTCTCTGACCTGCATGCATTCATTAGTCACTACTCTCCTGACATACTTACCATTACTGAGACCTGGTTAAAACCCAATACCCAAAATGAAGAAACTCTCCCTCCAGTTTATAATATTCTTTGGCTAGTCAGATCTGGTAGAAAGGGAGGGGGAGTTGTCATTCTTTTCAAAAGCACACTTAGCCTCCAACCTCTTCATATCCCTATAACCAAAATTCAAAATGCTGAAACTATAGCCTCAGTCCCTAGCTCTAAACAATGAAGAACACATCAGCACTCTCTGTAACTATATTCCTCCAGGCAATAATTCTACTACTATTGAAGAAATCCTCCAATGGGTATGCTATAACCTGCCACAGGAAACTATTATACTAGTTGACCTAAATACTGACTGGTTAGCCTGCAACTCTATTAACCCCACCAACCAAATTAATCTCTATAGATTTAACCAAATCATACAAGACCCCACCAGAATAGATAAAAAAAATCCGGTATTGATTGGACATTAGTAAACTGCCCCAAACAATACTACTAGACAGGATGCCTTCCAGATGGACTTAGTGACCATCACCCCACTTTCCTTGTAAGGAGATGTACCACTACTCCAAAGCCTATAATCTACAGACAGATCAGGGATGACCGTACTATAAACCAACAGGACCTTAATGATATTTTAAAACAATGCAACTGGAAACCTCTATTAACCTTAGGACTAGACCAAGCAGTTGACTATTTTAACAGCATGTTTTTCAATGTTTTTAACTCAATTGCACCTATCAGGAAAATAAGAGCCAAAGCAAATTATGCACTGTGGCTAAGCAGAGACACAATGGCCTTACTAAAGTCTACTGGAAGACATGGAAAAAAAGACAGTTACAATCAAGCCAAGCAAAACTACAGATAGCTCAGAATCTGGCTAAAACACAAATTAAACTAGATAAACAAAGCTACTTCTTAGGTCAACAAAACAAACATTCTAACCCCCCCCCCCAAATTTTGGCATACTATCAATTCCTTTCTAAAACCTGGTAAAACAACCACCCCTGCCCCCACCACCCCAAATAAGAATAATCAAGACATTGCTTCCCAATTTAATCATCACTTTATAAACTCGATCCAGACACTGTCCACCCAACTGTCTATAACTAACCCCTCATCAACCCCTAAAAAAGAAAACTTTCCATGCAGCACTACCACAACTCCAAATAACATACCCTCCTTCACTCTCTCACCTGTGCCAACTTCTAAAATTAAAAAACTCCTCCTGAACTTGAAACCTACTACTCCTTCTGCTGAACTACCTGCTAACTTTCTAAAAATAGCAGCCGACTCCCTATCTTACCCAGTCTCAATCCTTATCAGGTGGTCTATTCAGGAAGCTTACGTCCCTAAAATATGGAAAATATCCTACATCCTGCCCCTAAATAAAGGTAGCCATTCCTATAATTTCTCCAACTACCATCCAATAGCTATACTTCCTCCACTATCTAAACTTCTTAAGAAATATATTCATTCTCAAGTCATGCAATACTTGAACATACATAATCTTCTCTCCCCCACCCAACATGGTTTCCGTCCACATCACAGCACAACCACCGCTCTTCTCTCTTTTACAAATCAAGTTAATCATAGAAACAATAGCAACTTCTTGTCTGCTATTTTCTTAGATCTCTCCAAAGCATTCAACATGGTCTCACACCCAAAACTAATAGATTTTCTAACCTCCCTATCCTTTGCCCCCTCTACTATATCCTGGTTTAACAGTTAACTACAAGGCAGACAGCAATCGGTCCAAAGACAAGACGTACTTTCTCCGCTACTTCCCAATTCCATTGGCATGCCTCAAGGCTCAGTATTGCGCCCACTTCTTTTCTCTATCTTCACAAACAACCTGCATACCTCTACCCAAAAAGCCACACTCGTACAGTGTGCAGATGACTCAACACATCTGCAGAGCCCCATCTCTAACTAATCTACAACAGTTGGCCCAAGAATCCTTTTCTGCTGTTGAAAACTGGAGCACTGGCATCCAACTCATTCTTAACCCCAACAAAACTAAATTACTCTTGTTTACCCCAAATAAATCCAAATTTACTCCGCTAACTTTCTCTAGCTCATCCTAAAATGGCACTCTAATCACTCCTTCAACCCATACTAAACTCCTCGGGGTAGAAATAGATAAAAAATCTCTTATTTGATGTCCACATAGCCCAAACTATCCAAAAGGTACACAAAAAATGGGTACACTTTATAGACACAAGAGTTTTCTCACCGATAAAACAAGAATCACTCTAGCCCAAACTCACCTTCTATCCACATTTATGTATGCGGCACCAATATTCACCCATATTGGAAAAACTGATTTCGACAAAATTGAATCATGCTACAACAAAATTGATAAATTTGCCAATAATTATACCTTCAAAACCCATCATTGCCAAGTACTAAGAAACATTTAATGGCTTGAATTTCCCCAATTACTCACCTACCAACAGCTAACTAGTGCCTTTAATATTCTGAACTACCCTGAAAAAACACCATCCCTAAAACAACTTCTCACCCACTACTCTACTAGTCGTCCTCTCCATTCAACTACTAAAGCTCTCCTTTGTACCACTAGAGCAAATAATACTGCAGGTAAATCACTATGCTCTCATACTGTAACTAAAAACTGGAATAGCCTCTCCCCTCCATAACCTCCACCACAAATATCACACAATTCAAAAAATTACTCAAATCACATCTCATGAAAACCTGGATCTGCCCATGTATAACATGACTAACACCTCATTACTTACCTCACCCTGTTTCTCTTTCCTCTTCCACCTACTATTAATCTAATACACAACATAGGTCTTGACCTCGATACGGCTAACCTGCTAGACAGGTGATCTCATCTCTCTATACCATGCATCTCATCTATTCTTCTCTCTTAACCTTCTCTATAGTTTTTGACATTTTCTCTCAACAAAGCTGCTGCTTAGCATTTCAATTGTTTGTTATTACCTTGAAAATGTGCTTATGCTTTTATACCTTTGTATTATTATAGTGTTGTTTTTATTGTTGTCTCTCATGGAGCTTTTCTCCCCGAGCCTGCACTGAAAATGTACCCAGTCCAGTTGAATTGTCTCTGTTAGCAAATGTAAAACAAATAAAAATAAAATAAAAATAATGCACTGGAGAAAATTATAAAACTACACACTAGATGCTGTAATGTCCTTGACTTGGCCCTTAACAACCTAGACCCCACGTGCTCTCAACCTCGTATTTCTTAATCCCTGCTCAATTCTGACCAAAAGTCAGTCGCCTTCTCTGTCAGGCCTAGTGGTACCCACCCCACAAACAAATGAGGCTTTACGGAGCTCTCCAAACCAAACTATACAAATTTCCCCAACAATCCCTTGCAGATAGACTCAAATTAAATGGCTGCCTCACATTCACCTCTCATTTTTACCAGCACCTGAAAAGATGAATAGAATAGTGAATACACATCTGCCCTAAATACAACTGTAAATTCAGGAATAATCCTCTCTGGTGGAATACAAGAAAAAAAGGAAAATAATGAGCAGTTGTAAGTAATCCTCGTCGCCCTACCTGAAGACCACAAAGAAAAATGTTCAATAAGAAATTAAAAACACTATTAGAAAATGTAATGCAGAGTATGAGCTTAAGGTTGCTACCAGTTCTACAGGACACTACAAATTTGTTTTCAGTTATGTCAGAAAAATAAGGAATAATATCCAATGGTACACTGATCTCATCCATTCTGACCTCAGGGATATAACTAATATAGTAAAAAGACAAATTTAGTGCTGACCTTAGCCCTCCGACCCATTTTATTGCCTCCATTATCTCTGAAAACCAAGCTTCCTCTGAAAGCACCTCGGAAAATGTATTAGAGTCCCTGTCAGAAGTTAAAAATAATAGTTCCATACAAGTAGACAACTTTCCAATCTACTTTCTCATCATTGCCAAGTATGCAGTGTGTGAATAGCTGCTTAAACTGTTCAACCTCAGCCCATCTACAGAGTCTGTCCCTGATGCCTTGAGAACAGCCACTGTGAATCTCTTACACAAGAATGCCTCCCCCACAAACCCACGTAATTATAGACCCAGTAACCTCACCAGCCTAATATGCAGATCTCATTTACTTAGACACAGGGAAATACCTCATTTAGATCACAATCATTTTGTATTTGTGATAGGCAGGTCCTGTCTTGTGAACCTAGTAATCTTCTCTGAAAAAGTTATAGGGCTCTGGACACTGCTTATCTCAATCTAGCCAAGGTTTTTGACACTACCCTCATTCTTGCATTATTTAAAAATAAGACAAGCTTAATGTAAATCCATACACTGTCTGTGGGATTGCAAACTGGCTTTCCAACAGATCTCAATTTGTAAATATAATTCGTTCATTCCCTCTCTAAATGTAAAAATGTAACTTGTGAGGTGCCACAGGGATCAATTTTCAGCCTTCTCCTGTTTGCCATTTATTTTACTGATATCTAAGCCAATAGCCCAGAAGTGTGGTTGACCAAGTTTGCTGATGACTGCACTGTTATCTGCTCATCCACTGATAAAAAACAGCTACACCAGGGATTGGAATGTACACACTCATGGCTTATCAAAAATGTCTCAAGCTACATATAAAAATGCATCCCAGTAGTGTTTAGCAAAAAGTTGCTCTCATCTCATTAGTTCTAAATGGCACTCCTCCTCAGGCAGATACTGTCACATGAAACATAGGTACTTTTGTAGATAACTATCGCTCTCTCTCTCTCATTCAGTCATTATGTTTCTACAGTTATGAAGGACACCTTCTATCTGTCCAATTTAATTTCCAAGAGAGTACCTTCAAGTTCCAAAGAAGTTATCCTACTACTTTATTCTTCCCTTTTCAGAGCCATCAGTGAATACAATGCCCCTTTTATATGTACAAATCCAAGCATATCACTTAACTGGAAAGTCCCCAGAGGTTTATAACCAAGAAAATTGGTGGTCTTAAATCCATCAACTACACCAGTAGATTAGCACAACCACCCTCATTACCCAGCAGCCTGCAGGTTGCTGAGAAGTGTCTTGCTTTTCACGCCATAAAAGACCCAGTGTTATTTGGCCTCCTATTTCTTTTTAAAACCACTGCCTCTACAGACAGCCATACTAAGGCTTTGTTCTTGTTCACTTTTCATTATATCTCCTTACTCTCCCTTCTTCGCATGCTTCATTACAGCTAATTCTCGTCCCTGACTTTCTGTCGAAATATACCGTAAGCCTGTTTTCCCTCCCTTCATACTGATTTAATTTCTCTGCAACTGTCTAAAATTTCTCTAAATATTAAATGAGTGTCATATACCTTTGTATTGATTCTTAACCAGTGTTTTTATATTATCTCTAATTTGTTATAATTATTAAACTGCAGACGTTTTTGTTTTATTTTTGAAGACTGTACAATTTTTGTTCTTAAAATGTGTTGTAATAATTTGGAGCTTTGGGTTCCAGCAAAAATGGGTTTCTACCAAGTCAGACTTACCCAGTAATAAAATGTCAAGAAATAATTAATAAATAAGGACGTAAATGTAGACCAAGAGATAATCAAGACTTACTGGAAGGATAGGTTCCTAACTCAATGTATTCCTATGAAATCCATTCCTATGAAATAAGTTACCACTACAGCCAAAGTGCTACTTTGGTTATCTTTAAGGCTAGTTTTGATGATGGATAGATGGACACAAATTTACACCAGGGTCATCGTGTATGGCCCAGCGCAACATGGGAGGGGAGCACTATTATATGCATGAAAGAAGGCAATAACTTTTAAATCTGTCTTCTTAAAGGTGTATACAGCAAAGTATTTATGGCCCATGTGATCATTTGCCTAACATGTTCCTATGTTTATACTATCTTGCTTTATTGACTGACTGTATTCCTCAGTGACTTAACAGAAAAATCAAACATTAACAAAGGACAACAAAAATATGAGCATAACCAGGAACCCTCTGAAAAACATGGACCGTAGAAAAGTATGCAGCTTGCCGTTACTATTACTGAAAATCATGAGTAAAATGCCACTAACGTTCATAAATTGCTAATCAGATTTATTTTAACTTGGCTTTGCTGCTACATATATCAGCATATTCAGTAGCATTACCCTGCCATCAAAGAATATTCTGCGGGAAGATGTTCTCTTTCTGTCTGTAATTTCTCCATAAATCTGCCCACAGGCTAGAAAAGCCTTTGTAGAAAATAAAAGGCTGACTAAGTCTTAGCCATTTACTCTTTTTACTCTAATTCAAAGACAGCTGGCTCAGGAACTGAAAAAAGTCCCAGAATCACCTTACCTTGGAGAAAAGGGAATATTCCAAGAAAAGGTACTCTCATTACTGGACATTGCAAAAAAAGCTAATTGCAAGGTTAAAACTTATAGATAACAATATGGCTACAGACTAGCTTGTAAGCACAGTAGGGAACTGGGCTTCACATACTTGCATTACATAAAAAATATGTTTTCAGGACACATGCTAACTCTGCGATCTGCATCTACAAAAGTACAATACAACAAAAGGAAGATTCATCTAGAAAGTGGAAATAGATGAATAGTTCCCCAACATTTCCAAGATGAAAGTACTAGAACTATACTGTGATAGTGTTAAAGGGTTTACAGAGCACTACATTTAGCAACATAGAAGATGTGAAAATGTAAGGAATAATTTAATAATTATTTATAATATAATTTAATAATTATTTATAAGTTAATAATAAATAAGGAATGGTTAGAATTGCTGGAGCCATGTCAGACTCCAAACCAGTTACAAGTGGCGTCCCACAAGGCTCAGTCCTGGGACCTCTCTTGTTCGGTATATATTTCTCGGAGGTACAGGCCAACACGGAAGGACTGTGGCTGACCAAGTTCGCAGATGACTGCAAACTGGGCGCCATAATCGACTCTCCAGCCGACACAAGCATCCTCCAAAAGGGCCTCATAGAAACAGACAACTGGTGCCAGAGCCATGGCCTCAAACTAAACGCCAAAAAGTGTATAGTCATCCCCTTTGGCAAAAACAAAGTGCCCACAAATTACCACATAGGTGGTAATCCATTAAGTACAGAAAGGCTCATCCAGACTCTGCTACACTTTGCTGTGAAGGAAAGGTTAGTTTGCTTTTATTTTTTTGTATTACTGTATTGCCTTTCTATATTTTGAATACTGTAGTTTGTTTTCTTTACCTTGTGTTTTGCTTGCATTCTGTTTTAACAGCATATTAAAACTTCAAAAGAGACCACGGCTCTCTCTGTTCTGAGTCAGGCAGAATTTTTTCCCACCGTCCCACCCATTTACGTTGTCTTGTTAAATACCACTGTCTTTCTAGTTGCCCGCCTCTTATGTTAATTTGACCATATATCTCATTTCTCTCTACTTTCACTGGCTTATGTGAGTAATCACAAAATCATCATTTTTGAAATCCCACCCCTTCAATTATTTAAATTTATTGGCCATCCTAAAGTATTTCATAGTATCAAAATGCAAAAGTGACCACCCCTTTCAATCCATCTTGCTGTTTTAAAAATAGTAACTCTCCACTAAACCTTAACTTTTTAAACAGGTAAAACTCAAGTTAAGACACGATAATTACGAAGCAAGGCACACAACGCAAGTCCGTTAAGCTTCAAAAAGCAACGCAACTGTCACGAAGCTGTAATATATACAAAGTCAATGAAAATAGAAGTTAGAACTCTATTTAATAAACGAGCACTTTCGGAAGGCTTAGTATCCTTCCTTCCTCAGACAAACCACCAGGTTACATTAATTAACATTTAAATATTCAAATAAAAAAAGCAATCAGTGATGTCATGAGACTTATTAGTCCATTTAAAGCTACAAATACAAATAACGAACAACCAAAGCATTTCCTTCATTACTACCCATTCACTACATTGTTTATGAAATTAATGTAACCATAAACTCACAACTATCATTCTATACTATACTTAAAATTATATATCTATATTTTAATTAATAATTATATAAAATAATTATATAAAATTTATATAAATATAATTTTAAAACGAAATTTATAGTAACAATCAAATAAACATAATTCATCAAAAAATTGAAATAAATTTCTAAAATCTATCCTAATATATAACTTAAAATAACATATAAATTTTACATCTTAATTTAATTATACCAACCATTCACATAATTTTTGGTATAAAACACATTATTACTATAATACTACCTATGCAAATAATGCAGACTCTTCATAAAAACATTCCCTTTCAGCATCTCTACTTTTATTATTATAATTATTATCTCTTTAATGCCATGTGTTTTAAAACACGTCATAGAGATAAATTCATTAAGCCCTGGAAATAAATACGCTGCTGTCCTAATTTGCCAAAATAACTCTTCTTTTTCGAGAAGAATTTGCCAAGGGCCTGACTTTGGATAATCTTTGACTTGTTTTAAAATGGAAAACTTAAAATCATGTTCATGATGTTCTATAATGTGGCAAGCTAACGAATTATTTGTATCCTTCTTAGATATTGCATATATATGCTCATAAATACGCCTTCGCAGGGCCCGCTCAGTCTTTCCTATATAGAAAGCTGAGCATTTGGTGCAATTAGCCACATAAACTATTGATTTAGAAGCACAATTAAAATTACCCAAAATTTTATATTTCACTTTATTAATTGTAACACAATTACCTTCTTGTATGAACCTACATCGATGGCAAAATCCACATTTGTGTTTTTTTTTTTTTTATTTGAATATTTACATGTTAATTAATGTAACCTGGTGGTTTGTCTTAGGAAGGAAGGATACTAAGCCTTCCGAAAGTGCTCATTTATTAAATAGAGTTCTAACTTCTATTTTCATTGACTTTGTATATATTACAGCTTCGTGACAGCTGCATTGCTTTTTGAAGCTTAACGGACTTGCGTTGTGTGCCTTGCTTCGTAATTATCGTGTTTTAAAACTCAAGTTACCTACTTTCACATCTAACTTCTCTAGTGCACACTGCAGAGTGCATTCTTTTCAATCTTACCTTTAAGCATCCCTGTGACTAGCGCTTTCTCTAATACCTGCTGGAAAGCACTAGGAAGCCTTAAACTCATACAAACACTGAACTCTCCTTGTTAACAAGGAGAAATTAATAGTAGGCACTAAACAGCCTATAATTGCAAAGTACATTGCTAAGGAAACAGCTCCTATACAAAGAAAAAAAAAAAAAGCCCCAAACCAGGCATGTCCAAGGGTCAGCTTCCGGTGATTTCTCCTGTCCACCTGGTGAATCTGGGCATACTGGGGCAATGCAGCAATTGCCTCATGTACACAAACAACCCTCTCCTCCTACCACCCAACACTACAACCTGTGAGAGATGCACTTACATAGCCAAAATGGAAGCAAAGCTTTCTCCACCCAAGATTGTGCTAAACAGTCAAGAGGAGAAGGTTAACACCCACACTACACCTCAAGCAACACATAGCCCTTCTAAACCCACACCACCAACACCCACATATAGCAACACTAAATCCACATATGCAGAGGCCCTTAACTGTAACCTGCCCAAGCAACAAAGACCTCTGAAGCTGAAACGCAAACAAACACCAATCACAATCAATGTGTCACATAGTTCACAACACCAGTGTGCCACCCAGCAACAGCCCCTAAGGCAAGACAATGTACCTAACACTTTAGTCATAGGTGACTCTATAGTCCGGCACACTGATGTCCCTCTCACTAGGTTGAATAAGGAGAAAATTACAGTCAGCTGCCTGTCAGGTGCCAGGATCCGCCACATAACGCATGCACTCAAGTCACTCCACAACAAGTACAAATATGGCTCTGTCATTGTCCATGTTGGAGTGAATGACTTGGGACGTACCTCCCTGGACTACATGAAAAGAGACATGGAAGAGCTCTTGGATAATGTGGCCCAGGCAGGTATGACCCTAGCCCTGAGTAGCATCCTGCCTTCGCCCAGAATGATACCACGATATAAGGATAAAATGATTGACTTCAACAATTGGCTAAGCTTATGGTGTCATTCAAAGGGGATCCAGTATCTGTCTGCCTGGGATGACATGATTGACAGACCACGATGCTTTGCCAGAGATGGTCTGCACCTGTCGCCCCTGGGATTCAGGTTACTGGCTAAGGCTCTTGCCACCCCTATAGTGCCTTTTTTAGGGAAACTTCAAAGGACAAAACCACCACCGTAACAGGTACAAGCATGCAAAATCTGAAGGTAATGCTACTCAATGCTAGAAGTCTAAACCTCAAAATGCACTCTCTCGAGGCACTCCTAAAAATGGAGAACATCGATATCTGTGCAGTAACTGAGACCTGGTTCAAGGCTCCAGAGAGCACCCCTGCAATACCAGGCTACAACTCTTACCACACTTTTCGGCCACCAAACCAGGACCGAAACACTAAAGGTGGAGGAGTGTCAATATTCACCAAGGATATTCACACCACCAGGCTAGTTAGCCAACACAATGTGTCTGAAATTCTCCAAGTGCAACTAACACTAGGTAAGACTGCAATCCAAATTGTAGCTTGCTACAGATCCCCCACCATACCCCAAGATTCTCACTACACCTTTCTAAATATACTGGAAAATATTAAGATAGAACCAAACACCCTAATACTGGGTGATTTTAACTACCCCGCCATTAACTGGGAAAACTACTCATGTCCCAACACCTTTGCGCAACGGTTCTTGGAATTCATAAATTCCAACACCCTGGATCAACTAATCCATAGTCCCACCAGGGGCTCCAATATCCTCGACCTGGTCATTACCAACATGGGAAATCAATGCTCCATACCTATGGTCACCCCCTCGTTAGTCAGGTCTGACCATAAGCTAATCACCCTTAACATCCACATCCCACCCCCCCCAGTAAAGAAACCACCATAAAAAACTTCTCCAAAGCCAACTTCATGCTACTCAAATCAGAAGTGACAAACTTCATGACACCCATGCAGACGGGAACTGAAAGTTCAACTGCTGAATCCTACACTAAGGCACTGTACGAGCACATCCACTCATGCATGAATCGTGCCATCCCAAATAGAACCAAAATGCTCTCATACAAAAAAAGGAAGCCAATCTGGTGGTCCCCTGCCATAAACAAACTTTACAACAAAAGGAAGAAACTTTTGCAGAAAAAAGGAAAATCCCAGGATGCAAAAAACTCCCTTACTAGCCTCAGTAAGAAACTGAGATGCCTCATAAAATCCTCCAAAGCTAGTTACGAAAATAAAATTGCCAAAGATTCCAAAGACAACCACAAAGCATTCTATAACTATGTCAAGAATCTAAATGGCAATGCTCAGATCTGCTCTGAGCTAAAACAGAATGGCATTAAATATACTGATCTGAAGGATATTGCCAATATCCTGGCAGATCAATTCAGTGCCAAATTCACCCCCCTCTCACCCCCTAAATGGCCCATCTCAATACCGGAGGATTGCCAAATTCCAGTAATAACGGCCACACAGGTACAAAATGCACTCTCTAAAGCCAAGAATACAGCATCCATGGGACCAGATGACATCCCGGGCTGTGTACTACATGAACTACAATATGAACTGGCACCTCACCTAAGTGTCATGTTTAATCATAGCCTCACCTCAGGTTTCGTGCCCACTGAGTGGCACAGAGCTACAGTTATCCCAATCCACAAAGGGGGATCCACCTTGGATCCCGGAAACTACCGTCCCATCAGTCTGACAAGCCTTATCTGCAAGGCCATGAAGCGTATTATCATGGAACTTATAAACAAAGACATTGGCAACCTTCAAACACTGGACCCCACCCAGTTTGGGTTTGTGAAGGGCCGATCTTGTCTCCTGAACCTGATTGACTTCTTTGAATCAGTCTCCAGAGCCATGGACAAGGGTAAGTTGGTCCACACAGCCTATCTAGACCTTGCCAAGGCCTTTGACACCATCCCCCACTCTGGAATCATAGATAAACTTACTAAGTTGGGCATTAATCCCTATGTCACCCAATGGGTTGCTAAATGGCTTACTGATAGAACCCACACTGTAAAAGTAGCCGACTCCAAATCCAGCTCCAGACAAGTTACAAGTGGAGTACCTCAGGGTTCAGTCCTGGGGCCGCTCTTGTTTGGCATCTACTTCTCTGAAGTATAGGTCAACACTAAGGGACTCTGGCTAACAAAGTTTGCAGATGACTGCAAACTGGGAGCCATTATTGAACCCCCAAATGATGTGGATACTCTACAAAAGGGCCTTACAGAAACAGATGCTTGGTGCCAGAGCCATGGGCTCAAGCTCAATGCCAAGAAATGTATTGTTATCCCCTTTGGGAAAAAACATGTATCCATGAATTACCATATAGGTGGCAGTACACTAAACACAGAAAGTGTGATAAGAGACTTAGGGAAACAGGTGGACAGTGGTCTCACCTTCGATAACCACATTGCCACAACAGTCAGGAAATCCTTCTATGTGGCACACCTCATCACGAAGGGCTTTTCATCCAGAAAAAAGGAGGTCATTATCCCACTGTACTCATCCCTCATTAGACCCATTATAGAATACAACACCCCATTTGGTATGTACCTCTCAAGACATCTGCAACAACTGGAAAGGCCTCAGAAATACCTCACTAAAAGAATCACAGGCTTAAAGCAGATGCCCTACGCTGACCACCTTAAAAAACTCCAGCTATACTCTGTCGCATATCGTCTACTCAGAGGTGATCTCTGCTTAACATACAAGGCCATGTCAAACCCATAGCTGTTGGACATGCTACACTTAAAGAAATCCCAATCCCTCAGAGCTACACGGTCCAGGGATCTAAACCTTGTCATCACAATAAACAAAACATGCTGGAGGGATAGGTTCCTGACCCAGAGACTCCCCAGACTCTGGAATAGATTGCCCATACATGTCAAGCAGAGTGCCTCTTTGGACCTCTTCAAGAGGAACCTTGACGATTGGATGGGAGAAAGGAAATTCACCCCAGGGATCATGTCAGTCGCCCTGCTAGACAGGGGTCCAGGAAAGTAAATAATGTGGGAAAAAATAGCCAGGGAATTGTTATGGCTAGGCTTGTATAGGCCCTAGGGCTGATAGCCTAGTACCAACCTATGAACCTATGAACCTATAAGTAATTAGGGACCTGGGGACCCAAGTTGATAGCAGTCTCTCATTTGACAACCACGTGGCCAAATTGGTTAGAAAAACATTTTATATAGCCCACCTAATCATGAAGGGATTCACATCTAGATCAGGGGAGGTCATCGTGCCTCTTTATTCATCCCTCATCAGGCCCATAATTGAGTACAATGCCCCTTTTGGGATGTACCTTACCAGACACCTGCAGCAATTGGAAAGACCCCAAAAGTACCTCACCAAGAGGATCAAAGTGTTCAAACAGATGCCATATGCTGCCCGGTTAAAGAAACTCCAGCTCTACTCAGTGGCATACCGCCTGTTCAAGGGCGATCTGTGCCTGACGTATAAAGCCATGTCCAACCCGGAATTAATGGACATGCTGCACCTCAGAAAATCCAAATCCCATCGAGCTACGTGTTCGAGAGACTTGAACCTCAGCACTGAAATAAATAGGACATGCTGGAGGGACAGATTCATAACCCAGAGGCTCCCTTCACTCTGGATAAAATCCCAGTCCAGGTTAGGCAGAGTCCCTCATTGACTCTCTTCAAGAGGAATCTTGATGAGTGGATGGGAGATCGTAGGTTTAACCCGGGTATCACTTCTGTGTCACTGTTAGACAGAGGCACAGTATACTAACCTCAAAAAAGGGCATAGCAAAATTAATTTAAAATGGGTGGCGAAAGCCAAACACATTCTGGCTAGGCTTATAAAAGCCCTAGGGCAGATAGCCTAGTATGAACCTATGAGTAATTAAAAACAAGAAAAAACACACTGAGCTGAATGGAGCAGGGACACTGACAACAACTCTGATCTGTGATATATAACAATAAGTATAATTTTTTCCTGACTATTTTTACTAGCTATTGCTTATTCTTACCATTTATTGCACTTTCTATTGTCTCCTGCATACTTTTTAATTGCAGTTTTTATTGAGTGCTGCCTACGGTTTATTATATTTTATCGCTATAAACTAATCTGCACTGTTATACTACAATTGTCTGCCTTAGTGGGCCTGTTAAATCAGTTTTGTTACTGCCTCACTGTTTGCAAAGCTTTTTCAGCTAGTTTCATAGTGTGAAAGGTATTAATTGGAAATTTTCTCCATTTGTTAAGAATTTGTTTGTTGTTCTGATGTTCCTGCTAAGACGTGTATCATATAACTAATTTGTTTGCAGTTAAAAGCATTCTCTAGAGTCTCCTTGCTCTGTTTTCTGTTTAAAACTTTCATTTACTGTCTCACTTATATTATTCTGCTGTGATAAACATTTCTGTAGTGTTTTCTGCCTAAAATAGTGTAGCTAGTAGCTGTAGAATAGTTCCCCATCCTCCTTCACTATTGCTGTCTTGTTCTTAAACTTGGTGGCTTTGCAGTTGCCCACCCCTACAGTAAACTTGATCTGGGACACTCCTCCCAGTCCAGCTCATTAGCTCATTCTACCTAATACAGAAAGAACATTTGGGAAAGCCAACCCCTTAGTACCTTAACCTTGAATTATCTTCTGTTCCTCCTTTCTCCCTTTCCGCTTTACTAAAAAAAAGTTTATTCAACTGTTTTTACACTATTTGTTTTCTCTCTTCCTACTCTATTCTTCATCTTGGTTTACTGTTACTTGTTCTCTAAAGTTTTCAATTACATCTTTTCTGCTGCATTTATTACGGCTTGATTTTAGCCTGTTTAAATTGTGTTATACTAAGCTTCTTAGTTCTAGTTTAAGCACTTGGGGTTTAGGTCTACCCCTAGGCTCTCCCTGGCCTCTCTCTCTCTCTCAGATTCTGACAAATATAGATGGACAATTTCCTACGGTTTTGCCTGCCGGTTGATATCGGCATCCTGATTCAGTGTAGCAACTGCCTCATGTACACAGACAACCATCTAGTACTACCACCTAGAAACACAAATTGTGAGAGATGCAGTTACATTAAGAACATAGAGTCTATGTTGTCTCCCTTACAAGCCAGCATATCTGGCACTGAGAAGGTTAACACAATCACTACACCTCAAACACCATCCACAACTACACAATACACACCCATATATGTGGAGGGTCACAACAAAAACAACCCCACACAAAGAAGACCTCAGAGGCAAAAACACACACTAACTCCATAACCCTCCACACCACAGACCACATAGTCCACACACCTGTGTCTCACAACCACTAAGGCCTAACCATAAAGTCAACATATTAGTCATAGGAGACTCCATTGTGAGACACACACATGTGCCTCTCACTCACCAGGCTGGATAAGGAGAAAGTCACAGTTAGTTGTCCATCAGATGCCAGAATCCACCATATCACACACGCACTTGAGTATCTCAACAACAGGTACTTTTATGACTCTGTCATAGTCCATGTTTGGGTGAATGACTTGAGATGTACCTCCCTGGACTACATGAAGAGTGACCTGACTGTGCTCAGTGAATGTGTGTCCCAGGGAGTTATGTCCCTAGCCTTAAGCAGCATTCTACCGTCACCCAGAATGATGCCTTGATACAAACAGAAAATGATTGACTTTAACAATTGGCTTAGTTTCTGGTGTCATTCCAGAGGGATCCAGTACCTGACAGCCTAGGAAGATATGATCGTCAGACCATGATGCTTTGCTAGAAATGGCCTGCATCTGTCTCGCTTGGACTTCAGGCTTCTGACAAATGCACTTGCCTCCTCCATAGTGCCTTTTTTAGGAAAAGTCATGAGGTCGATACAACCAACATAAAAATTTCAACAAAACACAAAGAAAAGGTCATGCTAAACATGAAACTACACTCATTGCAAGCATTCTTAACCCTGGAAGATGCTGACATTTGTGCAGTCACATAAACCTGGTTCCAAGCTGCGGAGGGCACCCCAGCCTTACCTGGTTACTCATCATATCATACACTGAGACCCCAAACTGTGGGCAGCAAAGCCAAAGGAGGCAGAGTTTCAATATATATTAAAGAGACACACATCTCCAGGCTGGTCAAACAGTATGATGCACAGGAGACATTCCAGGCACAGTTAAACATTGACAAGACCCCTATTCAAATCATAGCTAGCTACAGGCCTTCAAATCTGACTCAAGATGCCCACTCCACCTATCTGGACCTCTTCCAGCTATCAAGATTCAACACTTTACCCTGATCCTGGGCGACTTTCACTACTCAACCATAGATTGGAAAACCTACCCATGCCAGAACACAAATGCCCAGACATTCCACAATTTTAGCAATGCAGCTAGTCAATACTTGGTATTAACCAATATGAGTAAAGACTGCAGCACCGCTACAGTATCAAACCAAGAAGGGGCAGGTACCCAGTTGGAAGCAATCTCCCCTTAGCCTGAACAAGCAAATAAGAGCACTAGTGAAATCCTCTAAAGCCAACTTAGAGTCCAAATTGGCCACATCTACTAGAGACAATCATAAGGCCTTCTTCACATATGTCTGCAATCTCAAAGGAAGCACCCAGATCTGTTCAAAACTGGTGGTCAAGGACACCACTTACACACATTCTGTAGATATAGCCAACCTTCTGGCTGACAAATTCAGTGAAAACTTCACCCCATCATCCCCAGTACCTGCCCTCCTCCCCTCATCTCTAGGGAATAGGTCATCACTGCCCTCTCAAAGACAAAAAATACAGCCTCCATGGGACCCGATAAAATCACAGGCTGCATCCTACATGAACCCAGGCATGAACCTGCAGCACCATTAGGCACCCTAATCAACCAAAGCCTGAGTACTGGCTTTGTCCCAGCTCAGTGGAGAACAGCCACTGTCATCCCTTTACACAAAGGTGGAGCATCCACCGATCCAGGGAATTATAGACCCATCGGCCTAACTAGCCTGATTTGCAAGGGCATGGAATGGATTATTATGGACCTTATTAAAAGGGTCACTGACAACCTCCAATCACTCGACCCCACACAGTTTGACTTTGTCAAGGGGAGGTCATGTCTGTTAAATCTGGTTGACTTCTTTGAGACAGTCACCAAAGCCATGGACAAAAAGAAGATGGTGCACATTGTCTGCCTTGACCTGGCTAAAGCCTTCAACACTATCCTCCACTAGGACATAAAAGATAAACTCTCTCAACTAGGCATCAATTCATATGTTAACAGATGAGTAGCAAACTGGGTCACTGACAGAACACACCTAATCAAAATAGGGGAAGCCACCAAAAGCAGTAGACCCGTAATGAGCATGTCCTACTCACACCACCAGTCGTGAGGGATTTGGGCACCAAGGTTGATAGCATCGTGACTTTTGACCACCATGCTGCTTCCGTTGTACGTAAAGCTTTCTACATGGCCCAAGGAGGTCATAACATCCCTGTATTCTTCCCTTATAAGGCCAATCATTGAGTACAATGCCCTCTTTGGCATGTACCTTCACAAAGCACATGCAGCAGCTGGAGAGACAACAGAGGTTCCTCACAAGAAGAATCCAGGGCCTCAAACATCTACCCTACACAGGCTAAAAACCCTGTCCCTCTATTCAGTTTCATACAGACTCCTCAGAGGTGACCTCTGTCTGGCATACAAAAGCAATCTCAGACCATGCTTTGATGGGACTGATGCATATCCGCAAGTCAAGCTCCACTCGAGTAACCTGCACTCGCGACCTCAATCTGGTCTGTGACATC
>NC_056725.1:689224555-689282055 GCF_019279795.1 Protopterus annectens
CCCATCTGCTAGGTTATTTCGGGATTCTTCTTCATTACTCCTCCTTTCTTGCTTTGCTCATCCCATCCCTTATGTTCTCTTCCATTCTTTTCCTATCCTAGATTATTTAGGATTGACCATTCTGCAGGCACCATTTTTAAATGTTTGCCTTCAGTGCCGAGATTCCCAAAGTAGAGTAGTCTAAGTGTCGGTATTATAAACATTACACTGATATATTCACTTCTATGTTTTTATTACAGAGATTTTTAATGAAGGATATTGCATTCTACTGCATGTAGCCATTGTGCTACTGTTTTTTTTGTATGATTTAGTGCATGCCTAGCTTGGAATGTTTCATTTCATTAATGTCTGTTCTCCTCTGTAAAGATAGCGTGCTGCAAGCATCTCGGCTCACTTTGTTTTTATGTCTAATATTCTTCCTGATGCTAATAGGTTCACAGGTGTGTACTAGGCTGATGACCCTGAAGCCTTTATAAGCCTAGCCGAAACAATTCCCTGGCATTGTGCCACCCAACGTTAGTTCCCAGTGCCCCTGTCAAGCAACACCACTGAAGTGATCCCTGGGGTGAATTTTCTATTTCCCATCCACTCATCAAGATTTCTTTTGAAAAGGGCCAGTGAGGTGCTCTGCTGGACGTGTAAGGGAAGTTTATTCCAGAGCATGGGCAGTCTCTGGGTTAAGAAAATGCCCCTCCAGCATGTTCTGCTGATTGTGGTAATGAGGTTGAGGTCTCTAGAGTATGTGATGTGGAGGGACTGGGACTTCTTTAGGTGTAGCATACCTAACAGTGCTGGGTCTGACATGGCTAAGCAGAGATTGCCTCTAAGTAGGTGATATGAGACAGAGAATTTTGGAGTTTTTTTGAGTCTGTCAATATAGGACAAGTGTTTAAGGCCTAGGATCCTCTTAGTGAGGTATTTTTGCAGTCTTTCTAGTTGTTGCATGTGTCTAGTGAGGTACATGCCAAATGGGGCATTGTACTCGATAATAGGCCTAATGAGGGAAGAGTAGAGAGAGACAATGACTTCTTTCTTCCAGGATGCAAGACCCATTGTAATGAGATGTGCCACATAGAAGGATTTTCTGACCACAGCGGCAATGTGGTGGTCAAAAGAAAGGTTGCTGTCAAGCTGTGTTTGCAGATCTTTGATAACGCCTTCAGTGTTCAGTGGACTACCATCGATGTGGTAATTCATGGGTACTGAGTTTTTCCCAAATAGAATGATGATGCATTTTTTGGCATTGAGCTTAAGGCCATGGTCCTGACACCAGTCATTGGTCTCTGTGAGGCCTTTCTGTAGAATGGCTACATCATTTGAAAGCTAATAATGGCTACCAGTTTGCAATCATCTGTGAACTTGGTCAGCCAGAGTCCCTTTGTGTTGGCCTGGACTTCAAAGAAGTAGATGTCAAACAGGAGGGGACCCAGGACCGATCCTTGTGGGACTCCACTCATGACTGGTCGGCAGTCTGACTTGGAGTCCGCTACTTTCACAGTGTGGGCTCCATCCGTGAGCCAGTTTGCAACCCACCTTGTGACATAGGGGTTGATGCCTAGCTCACTGAGTCTGTCTATGATTCCTGAGTGAGGAATGGTATCAAAGGCCGTGGCCAGATCGAGCTAGGCTGTATGAACTACCTTGCCTTCATCCACAGCTCTGGTAAAAAACTTGAAGAAGTCTACCAGGTTGAGCAGGCATGATCTACCCTTCACAAATCCAAACTGGGTGGGGTCCAGAGTTTGGAGATTCCCTATGTCCCTATTTATAAGGTCTATGATGATGAACTCCATAGCCTTACATATCAGACTTGTCAGGCTAATGGGGTGGTAGTTCCCAGGGTTTGTAGTCGCTCCCCCTTTGTGGAGTGGGATGACTGTGTCAGTGCACCATTCAGTGGGGACAAAGCCCAAAGTGAGGCTGTGAGTGAACAGGGCAACTGGGGTGGTGCAAGTTCACGTTGTAATTCATGTAGAACACAGCCAGGGGATATTGCCAGATCCCACTGAGGCTGTATTCTTTGTCTTGGACAGTGCTGTTTTAACCTGGGCAGCAGTAATATTGAGTACTTGGCATTCCTCTGGTATTGTGATTGGTCTTTTAGGGGGTGAGAGGGGGGTAAAGTTGGCACTGAACCTGTCGGCCAGTATATTGGCAATGTCTGTTGGCTCAGTATAGGAGTTACCATTGTGTAGTAGCTCAGAGCAGATCTGAGTATTGCCATGTAGATTTTTGACATAACTATAGAAGGTCTTGTGGTTGTCTTTAGTATCTGCTGTAATTTTGTTTTCACAGCTAGCTTTAGAGGATATGATGAGGGATCTCAACTTTTTGTTGAGGCAGACAACGGAGTTTTTCCAGTCTTGAGACTTCACCTTTTTCCTGCAACAGTTTCTTCCTTCTGTTGTAGAGTTTGTTTATGGCAGGGGACCACCAGATTGGCTTCCTTTTTTGGAGGAGAGTGTCTTGGTTCTGTTGGGTATGGTCTGTTCCATTTGTATGGGCATTGTGAAATTAGCCACCTCTGTTTTTAGAAGCCCAAAGTTAGCTTTGGAGAAGTTTTTCATGGTGGTTAACTTTGTGGGGGGTGTGGGTGGGATGTGGATATCCATGCTGACTAGCTTGTGGTCAGATCAAACCAGGGAGGATTTGACTATTGGTGCAGAGCAATGGTCACTCATGTTAGTAATAACCAGGTCTAGGATAGTGCTACCTCTAGTGGGGGTCAGAATGAGCTGGTCCAGGGCATTGGAATTAATGAATTCCAGAAAATGTTGAGCAAGTCAACGTGGGGAGGTCATCGTGCCTCTTTACTCATCCCTCATCAAGCCCATAATTGAGTACAATGCCCCTTTTGGGATGTACCTTACCAGACACCTGCAGCAACTGGAAAGACCCCAAAAGTACCTCACCAAGAGGATCAAAGGGCTCAAACAGATGCCATATGCTGCCCGGTTAAAAAAACTCCAGCTCTACTCAGTGGCATACCGCCTGTTCAGAGGCGATCTATGCCTGACGTATAAAGCCATGTCCAACCCGGAATTAATGGACATGCTGCACCTCAGAAAATCCAAATTCCATTGAGCTATATGCTCAAGAGACTTGAACCTCAGCACTGAAATAAATTGGACATGCTGGAGGGACAGATTCATAACCCAGAGGCTCCCTTCACTCTGGAATAAAATCCCAGTCCAGGTTAGGCAGAGTCCCTCATTGACTCTCTTCAAGAGGAATCTTGATGAGTGGATGGGAGATCGTAGGTTTACCCCGGGTATCACTTCTGTGTCACTGTTAGACAGAGGCACAGTATACTAACCTCGAAAAAGGGCATAGCAAAATAAATTTAAAATGGGTGGCGAAAGCCAAACACATTCTGGCTAGGCTTATAAATGCCCTAGGGCAGATAGCCTAGTATGAACCTATGAACCTATAAGTGTGTTGGTACTTGAGTAGTTTTCCCAGTTAATGGAGGGGTAGTTAAAGTCACCCAGTAGGAGGGTGTTGGGTTGGACCTTAATATTTTCCAGGGTCATTAGGAATGTGGAACTGGGAGTCTTGGGACATGTTAGGGGATCTTTAGCAGGTAACAACCTGGATTGCAGTCTTACCCAGTGTTAGTTGTACCTGAAGTATCTCTGATGCATTATGCTGGACTAATAGCCTGGAGGTGTAGATATCCTTTAAGAATATGGAGACACCACTGCCTTTAGGGCTTTGGTCCAGGTTTTGGGTCTGAAAGCTGAATTATAGCCTGGTAGCACAAGGGTAATTTCTGGTGCTTTGAACCAGGTCTCTGTTACTGCACACATGTTGATGTTCTCCATTTTAAGGAGTGCTTCAAGCAAGTGCATCTTGAGATTTAGACTTCTAGTGCTGAGTAGCATAACCCTCAGATTACAATTGCTTGTAGCTGTTACTGTGGTAATTTGGTCTTCAGGACATTGCCTAAAAAAGGCACTACAGGGGTGGCAAGAGCTTTGGCCAGTGCCCGATATCCCAGGAGTGACAAATGCAGGCCATCTCTGGCAAAGCATCGAGGTGTGTCAATCATGTTATCCCAGGCAGACAGATACTGGGTCCCCTCAAAATAATTCCAGAAATGTAGCCAATTGTTGAAGTCAATCATTTTCTGTTTGTACTTTGGTATCATTCTGGGTGATGGTAGGATGCTACTCAGGGCAAGGGTCATACCCACCTAGGCTGCATGACCCAAGAGCTCCTCCATGTCTCTTTTCATGTAGTCCAGGAAGGCACATCTCAGGTCATTCACACCAACATGGACAATGACCGAGTCATATTTGTACCTGTTGTGGAGGGACCTGAGTGCATGTGTTATGTGGCATATCCTGGCACCCAACAGGCAGCTGACCGTTACCTTCTCCTTATTCAACCTAGTGAGTGGGACATCAGTGTGCTATACTATTTAGTCTCCTATGACTAATGTATTGGGCAAGCTGTTTTGCTTTAGGGGCTTTAGTTGCGTGGCATACTGTTTATGTGAGCTATGTGTCTCACGGTCTGTGCTGTATGTATGTATGTTTTATACTACTTTTGTTGTGTTTTCTGGTTTACAGTTGTTATTGAATTATGTTAATATTGTTATGTTATTGCTGTTAACCATCCACATTTTTCATGTATGCTGTAGTAAATTCATAATTGTCATACATTTAATGTATTTGTAATAGTCCTGCTACTGTTGTGTTTCTAGGTTTTGTTTTATTTTTACTCCCAACATTTTTTTTTATTCTACAGATTTAAACTAATGTATAGGTTTACTTCTGTTTTTTTAGTGGAAGCGTAGTTCTCATTAGCTTATCCTGCATTACTCTGACTAAGTGTTTTAATGTCTTTTTTTCTTTGTTCCACTAGTTTTCTAAGATCTGCAGTTCTGAAATATTTTACAGTTGCTCTTTCAGTCTATTTCCATTGTGACCAGGTCCCTCCTTGTACATTACAGGAATCAGTGAACACCTAACTTACTACTTTTCCCAAAGCTCTGTAGCTCAGAATGTCCCATCCAGTGGCATTAAGTACCACATACAGTATTACCTGGTTTATCCACTTTCACTATGGGAGACCTTGAGCAGCACAGTTGCTATTCTGATGTATGTTTATTACATTTGCTTAGAATTTTTTGTACTTGTTTAGTTCTCTGAAAGCATGCTACCAGGGATATTTGGCTTCCAGCATTTTATCTTGGTACACTGCCCCTGCTCCTCATGATTCTATTATTCCCTTAGTCCATGCTTGCATTAGCTGTCTATCATTCACTAAGTGACTACTTTTTCACTACTACTTTTCAAAGCTATTAGTATTTATCTTCTCTCTCCTACTTCTTTTTTCTGATGTTTGTGCAACCTGTTTTTACACCTACACTTCCTTTAATGGCTGTTTTTATTGTGCTTCTTTCCCTCCGGCACTGTAATAAGATTTACTAAACCTTTTTCTCTTTCATTGCCTTCATGTTTTTTGAGATAGTTTTTTTTCTCTTTGCTAGCAGGTGCTACCTGCTATTTTCACCTCTTCACTCCAGGCTCACTTCACTCTCCTACCCTACCACCATTCTCACCCACCCCCTCTTTCATCAGATTTATAATTCTTTAGCCACACCCTCTGCTTAATTGACCAATCACATCCTGTTTTATCTATCCGTCCCAACTTTCACTCAAATTTATTTAACTCTCTCTGTATCTCTGTCCTATCACTGTTTTTATACAACTTCAACCTAGCCGACTCTCATTCTACCCGTCTCTTCTCAGCTATCCCACTCTCTTCTTTCCGTATTACTTTTTAACTCACTTAGGCCATACCTTTCTTCATACATTTCTCTTTCAGTTCTTATCCCTCCAATATTAATATGCTTCAATTCACATTTTTTTCATCTCCTACAAACTACTACATATCACCTTACCTCCTTTCACCATCTTCAAGTTCTACACACAATAACACCAAGCATACCGGTCTACCCTCCTACATTTTACTTGCTCTCCTACATCAGCATATCACCACAACTGTTCTTCAAAATACCCATTCAACTTTTTAAACTAAAATATCCTTTGATTCATATATCTACCAACATCCTATGTAAATACTATAAGCTCACAATTAGCTCTATATACTATATCTCAGTGGTGACGTTCATCCTAATCCAGGCCTTCACTTACAGACACCTCTCCTACCACAATACTCTGCTTTGCTTAATTCCTCACCCATCACATGCACTCCATCTGACCTACTACTCTTAAATATTAACCTCAGAAGTATACTAAATAAAATACCAGAATTCCAAGCCACCTTGTCACTATACTCTTCAGACATTACAATACTTACTGAAACTCCTCCCCCTCCCCCAAAGGAGATATCTATATAGCGATTGCAGCCCCCAAACATCTCCAGCACAAGTGAGAACTGCTCTCCAAAGCAAAAACACAGCATCCATGGGACCTGATGGTGTTGTGTGCTCCACGAACTCAACGAGGAATTAAACCCACAGCTAGGACAGCTGTTTAATCATAGTCTTACCTCTGGATACGTACCCAGGGGTGGCGCACTGCAACTGTGGTCCCACTTCACAAAGGCGGTGCCTCCACCGACCCTGGAAATTACCGCCCATTAGCTTGACAAGCCTTATCTGCAAAGCCATGGAGAGGATCATAATGGACCTCATAAATAAAGACATAGGAATTTGCAGACTTTGGATCCATCCCAGTTTGGCTTTGTCAAAGGCAGATCATGCCTTCTAAACTTGGTTGACTTTTTGAAACAGTCACCAAAGCCATTGATGAGGAAAGGCAGTCCATACAGCCTACCTCGATCTGGTGAAGGCCTTTGATACAATACCCCACTCGGGTATCATTGAAAAACTCATCAGCTTAAATGTTAACCCATACATCACAAGATGGGTTTGCAAACTGGCTGAGTGACAGAACCCACAGGGTCAGAGTTGCTGGCGCCATGTCAGACTCAAAGCCTGTCACAAGTGGTGTACCACAGGGCTCAGTCCTGGGCCCACTCTTGTTTAGCATCTACTTTTCAGTACAAGCAGACACAGGAGGGTTATGGCTGACAAAGTTTGCAGATGACTGCAAACTGGGCGCCATAGTAGAAAACACATCTGACACAGATATCCTTCAGAAGGGTCTCACAGAAATGGATAACTGGTGCCAGAGCCATGGCCTAAAGTTAAATGCCAAAAATGCATAGTCATACCCTTCGGGAAAAACAAGGTTACCCCTAGCTACCAAATAGGTGGCAATCCACTGAGTACAGAAGAAGTTATCAGGGACCTGGGGACCCAGGTTGATAGTAGTCTGTCATTCGACAGCCATGTAGCTAAAGTAGTTAGGAAGACCTTCTACATTGCCCACCTTATCATGAAGGATTCTCATCTAGATCAAGGGAGGTCATAGTCTCCTATACTCATCACTCATCAGACCAATGATTGAGTACAATGCCCCATTGAATGTATCTGACCCGACACTTGCAGCAGCTGGCGAGGCCACAAAGGTTCCTCACCAAAAGGATAAAGGGTCTCAAACAGCTGTCCTATGCAGCCCGCCTGAAAGAACCCCAGCTCTATTCAGTTGCTCAGAGGTGACCTTTGCCTAACATACAAGGCCATGTCAAACCCAGATTTGATGAATATGCTTCACCTCAAAAAATCTAGATCCGTCAGAGCCACAAGGGTGGGAGACTTAAACCTCGACACGGCTATTAATAGGACGTGCTGGAGGGATAGATTCATCACCCAAAGACTCCCTATGCTGTGGAATAAAATCCCGGTATATGTGAGGCAGAGCACCTCGCTGGCCTTGTTCAAGAGAAATCTTGACCAATGGATGGGAGATCGCAGATATACCCCAGGGATTACCTCAGTGTCACTGCTCAACAGAGGCACAGCAAAATAATGGGTATAGTCCCCCATACTAAACGGGTGGCGTAAGCCACAAAACTATGGGCTAGGCTTGTAAATGCCCTCGGGCAGATAGCCTAGTATGAACCTATGAACCTATAAACTTGGATAAAGCACCATACTAAAGATGAAGAATTCTTGCCCCAAGGATATAATATCCTTAGAGCTGACAAAAATTACAAACGTGGTAGTGGCCTAGGAATTATATATAAGAGTAACCTTAACCTGCAACAACTTCATTCTACTCCTTCCCTAGCTAATGACTCTGAAATCTTAAGCTCACATCTTAAACTCAACATAAATAAATCCATCATTATTGCAACAGTTTATTTCCCTCCTGGACATAATAGTCTTACAATTGAAAACTGGGCCTCTTCTACTTTTCATAAAGAGATAAAAATTTTAGGAGACTTTAACCCTGACTGAACCACATGCACCTCCATAACTCCTACAAATTATATCAATCTATTTGGATTTGCCCAACTTATGTCCACTCCTACAAGAGTTGACAAACACTATAATAAACATTCCATACTAGACTGGATTCTCGCCAATCGCCCTAACCTATGCTCACAATTTGGGTGCCTCCCTGACTCTCTTAGTGACCATTCTCCCACCTATCTTATTAGGCACAAAGCACTCTCCACTAAAAAACACCATTTATAACCATATTCATACAAAAAAACCCTTCTCCATTGATAACTTTAATATCCTCTTAAAATATCATAACTGGTTCCCCTTAAGACACCTCCCCCTTGAAGAAGCAGTTGACTATTTCAATAACTCATTCCTAAGCATTCTAAATTCACTAGCTCTTATTAGAAAAATACGTTGAAAATTCACACCAACTAATTAGCTGACTAAAGACACTATACACATTATGAAACAAAGAGATGGAGCTTGGCTAAATTATCAGTCTTCTAAAACTTGAGCTTCCCTTTATAACTACAGTCAAATATGAAATTTAACCAAAACAAAAATTCAGTCACACAAAAATTCTTATTACACCCTTATACAACAAAAATGTAAAATTAACCCCAAGAAAATCTGGCAATCCTTTAAACAATTCTTAAATCCTGGTCAAGTCACTTTCCCCTCACCAACCATACTGAATTCCAACACAAACATAGCAGCCAAATTCAACTCTCATTTTTTAAACTCCATTCAGGCCTTATTAAACAACACTATCTAAATCCATCTAACTATCCCCACAGCTCCAAACCATCAAACTGATGCCTTGTCATTTCACCCTGTTCAGACTTTATACATTAAAAAAAAACTCCTTCTTCAACTACAACCCACCAGACTTGCAGTAGATCAACTCCCAAATGAATTTCTTACACTAGCAGCAGACTATCACATACTCATTCTCCTTACTTATTAATCACTCTACAATATGTGCCAGTGCTCTGAATAATATCCCATATTATTCCTCCCATCCACAGAATTATCCAACTATAGACCTATTGCCATATATTTCCCTTTAGTAAAATTCTTGAAATTTGTATACATTCTCAACTACTAGCCTATCTACTTAAAAATAAATAACCTTCTCTAAATCTCAACATAGTTTTAAACCAAGACATAGTGCCTTTTTAACCTTCACAGACATCATCAACCACCAGCATTGTCTCCTCCTTATTCTTGGATATGTCAAAAGCTTTTGACACTGTTTCCCATCAAAAATTACAAGAATTATCTTCTAGCCATCTTTCACTATATTCCATCACTTGGTTTCACAGCTATCTTCATAGCTGCCAACAAGCTGTTATATGGAAAGATGAAACCTCTACCCTTCTTCCTGTTACTGTCCCATAAGGCTCTATTCTTGGGCCTCTACTTTTCTCCATATTTACTAACAATCATAATTTGGCTTCCACACAAGCCACTATTATACAGTATGCAGATGATTCCACTGTCATCTGCACAACTTCCTCCCTCCCTGAACTCTTATCAAAAACCTAGACTGCTTTCTCAAACATAGAGCAGTTCCTCAAATGAAAGCAACTCATATTGAACACAAACAAGACTAAGCAAATGATATTCTCCTACAATAAATCCATAGAATCCTCTACCCCATTTTACATACTCTCCTGTAATGCTACTGTCATTGAACCTGTAGATAGTACAAAGTTACTTGGTGTCATATTAGACTCCTCCCTTATATATTTAAACTATAAATACATTGAACTGTATCAACTATATGCCTATCTTACTTTTCTTCCTGCTTGCATTAACTTTATATGATTTTTTTCTAATATTAGATTACTTGTATGATTTTACTTTGTGTAGGTTTAAATACAATGTAACTGCATACTGTAATAACTATTTATTACCATTACCGTTTGGCTTATTAGTCTATTGCTGCATTATTTTTTACTTTTGTTTTGGAGCTTTTCTCCTCGAGTCTCCACTGAAAAGTGGCTGTTAGCCCAGTTGGACTATCCCAGTAAACAAATGTAAATAAATAAATACATATTTACAATAGTACTTACGCAGCCTACAAAGTACTCGGGTAACATTTTAATGCTCGATCAGAACTATTTACAATAATATTTACATAGCATTTCTACAGTGCTCAGGTAAGATTCAAAGCTTCTTGAGAACTATTTACAGAAGTACATATACAAGCTGCAGATACTTAGGTAACATTAGCATTATTACACTCAAAGCAGCATGAGAACTATTTACATAATTAATTACAGAAGCTACAGAGTGCTCAGGTAACATTAGCAACATTACATACAAAGTTCCATGAGAACTATTTACAGTAGTTCTAAAACAAGTTAGAGTGCTAATGTAACATTGACTTATTTTATTTATTTATATGTCTTTTGTTAACCAGGTTAGTCCACTGGGCCGGTGGCCCATTTTCAGTGGAGACCCGAGGAGAAAAGCTCCACACAAAGAACAAATTACAGAGTTTACATAGCAGAAATGAAAGTTTGGATACATAAATACATAAATACATGCCATATAAGAAATACAAGTACAAAGCAACAAAATATTCATGCAATAATGAAAATTAACAATGCAAATAAATTCAGCAAAGATAATACCTAACAAATTATTATTTATTATATAGATTTACAATAGTTCATCAGAGAAAAGCCCTTAAAATGTAATCAATGATTAAACCAAATTGGTAGGGAGGAAGAAGCAGTATTAAATAGAGGGGTAGAAGAAGAGGGGTGGGAATTGAAGTTTAGGAGTGTCAAGAGAGTAAGGAGGGTAAAATTATGCAGTTGTGAGAAGGGAGGAATGGGAAGGAATAGTATCAAAGGAAGAAAAATAAGATTTAGGCAGAGCTTTGCTCAGTGGCATAGCTGAGGTACAACTGTGCATGAATATAAGAGCTATATTAGAGTCAGGAAAGGACAATTATACTGTAGCAATTGGGTGAGTAAAAGGTAGAGTGGTGATAGGTGCAGGAGGGATAGCTAGCAAGGTAGCTCTTCAATTCTCTTTTGAAAAGAGAGGAAGATTGGATAGGCCATATATACAAATGTATGTACAAAATTCCATGAGAACTATTTACAGCAGTACTTAAACAGAGTGCTCAGGTAACATTCAAAGCTCCATGAAAATAATTTACAGTATTGCTTACACAATATACAGAGTGCTTAGTTAACACTAGCAGCATTGCTTACAAAGTTCAATGAGAACTATTTACAGTAGCACTTACACAAGCTGCAGAGTGCTCAAGTAGTATTAGCATCATTACATACAAAGTTCCACAACAGCTATTTTCAGGAGTACTAACTCAGGCTACTTACTGCTCAGGTAACATTAGCACCATTACATACAAAGTTTCATCATAAATATTTACAGTAGTACTCACACAACCTACAGAGTACTCGGCTAGAATTTAAAACAGCATGAGAACTATTTAAAGAAGTACATATAGAAGCTACAGATACTCAGGTAACAATAACAATATTACATGCAAAGCTCCATGAGAACTATTAACAGCAGCACTTATACAGCCTATATAGTGTTCAGTGAAAATTAACAATGTTACAAATTCCATGAGATGTATTTATACTAGTACTAACCCTAGCCACATAGTGCTCATGTGACATTAGCAGCATTCCATACAAAGTTCCACAAAAACTTTTTACAGTAGTATTTACACAAGCTACAGAGTGCTCAAGTAATATTAGCAACGTTACATTCAAAGTTCCATTAGAACTATTTACAGTAGTGCTTACACAAGCTAAGGAGTGCTTATGCAACCTTAGCAGCAGTACATACAAATTTCAATTGTAATTATTTACAGTAGTACTTACACAGCCTACAGGGTGCTTAGGTACAATTCAAAGCTGCATGAGAACTATTTAAAGAAGTACTTATAGAAGCTATAGATACTCAGGTAACTAACAACATTATATACAAAGGTCCATGACAACTGTTTACAGTAATACTTACACAACCTACAGAGTGCTCAAGTAATATTAGCAACATTACATACAAAGTTCCACAAGAACTATTTCCAGTAGTCCTTACACAACCTACAAAGAATGTGGGTAACATTAGCAATATTACACACAAAGCTCCATGAGAACTACTTACTGTACTTACACAACCTACAGAGTGTTCAGGTAAAATTAACAACATTAAGTCTAAATTTCAAGACAGCAATTTATAGTAGTATTAACACAAGCCACAAAGTTCTCTGGTAGCACTAGTAGCATTGCATACAAAGTTTCATGAAAACTATTTACAGAAGTATTTCCACAAACTACAGAGTGATCAAGTAATATTAGTGGCATTACATACAAAGTTCCATGTGAACTATTTATAGTACTACTTACACAAGCTACTGAATGCTCAAGTTACATTAGCAGTAGTACATGTAATGTTGCATGGTAACTATTTAAATTAGTAACTAAAAAAGTCAAAAATATTTCTCCAAAAGAGCAGCTGTTGTAATAGTTACCAGTCCTTATGGCAAAATGCAATTTCAAACGAAGAATGCACGTCCAACTCCAAGTCTTAAAAACACAGCACTGTTTTATTCAAGAGACACAAGCGCTTTCACTACAGCTTCATCAGGTGTACTAACTCATAGAAAAAACACACCTGTTTAAATAGTCAGATAGAATCACATGTCATTATAGCTTAAAGTCATATCCACCTTAAAAAACATATATATATTTATATATTAAGAATAAAATACAGACAAATAGTGAATACATATACAAGCCATCCAAATGATACTGCTCACCTACTCATGAGTTTACTTATTAAAAAATCACCCGTAAAAACTCTCATACAAATATAATATAATAAAAAATACAAAATATATATATCTATATAATATATATACAGTGACATATCTATGTAAATATGTATATGAAATTGCCATATTATCTACGCAATTTCCTTTTCTTAAGGGCTGGTTTAATAGGTATATTCTCATTTAGACCATGCCCATATGTGGCTCTCAACATGATGATCCATCTTGCCTCAAGCTCTTCTGTCCTATTCTTGATGTCACTATATCTACTATTGGGGAAAGTTTTAGAAATAACCATAAATTTAAAAGTATGTCCTGCGCCTTTTTTCATAAAATGTTTGGATAAAGCATTAGTCCTTGTCACTTTTATTGTGTGATACAAATGCTCCCTTATCCTTTCTTTTAACATTCTGTCCGTTTTGCCCACATAGAAGCTACAGCACTGGGAGCATGCAGCAAGATAAACAACATGTTTCGTGCAGCATGTAGCATTAACCCTGATTTCAAAGATTCTTCCAGTGTCCGGATGTTTAAACTCTACCCCTTCCATGATGTGTATGCACTGCTTGCAACTACCGCATGGTCTAGTTCCATACACAGTTTCATCCAAAGTGTTATTCCTAGGTGCACAGAGTCTCCTGTTGAGGTTTTTTCTATTTCTAAAAGTAAATTGTGGTGTCTCTCCAACTATGTTCATTGTTCATGTTCATTATATAGAAATTTCCATGAGAACTATTTAAAGAAGTACTTACACAACCTGCAGTGTACTCAGCAAACTTTCAAAACTCCATGAGAACTATTTACATTAGTACATACACAACCAAACAGAGTGTTGAAGTAACTTTAGCAGCATTGCATACAAAGTTCCATGACAACTATTTACAGTAGTGCTTACACAACCTGCAATGTGTTCAGGTAAAATTAGCAACATTACATACAATGTTCTATGAGAACTATTTATAGTAGTACTAACACAAGCTTCTTGGTGCTCAGGTAATGTTAGCATCATTGCATAAAAAGTTTCATGAGAACTATTTACAGTAGTACTAACAATCTATTATGTGCTCAAGTAACATTAGCAGTATTACATATAAAGTACCGTGGTAACTATTTACAGTAGTACTTGCAAAACCTATAGAGTGCTCACATAACATTAGCAGCAGTACATCAAAAGTTCCATGAGAACTGTTGATAGTATTACTTACTCCACCTGCAGTGTGCTCATGGAACTTTCAAAGCTCAATTACAACTATTTACTATAGTACTTAAACAACGTACAGAATGCTGCGGTGGTATGGCGGTTGCTTTCTTACCTCACAGCAAGAGGTTCTCCCGTTCGATTCTCAACTTGGCTTGGGAGTGCTTTCTGTATGGAGTCTGCATGCCCTCCCTGCGGTTGGGTAGCGTTCGAAAGACATGCGTGTGTAAATGGGCGTGCCTTCATTGAAGGTTGGACATCGAGCTGGCACCTCGGTGTTTTGTAAAAATCTACTGCCAATCATTAGCAGACCGGAGTTCTGCTGTGGCAACCCCTTACTGGGGAAAAAGCCAAAAGACAAAACAAAAAACTTAAACAACGTACAGAGTGCTCAGGTAATATTAGTAGCATTACATACAAGCTTCCATGAGAACTATTTATGTAGTACTTACAAAAACTACACATTGCTCAGGTAACATTTTAAAGCTGTATCAGAACTACTTAGAATAGTATTCACACAAACTACAGAATGCTCAGGTAACATTTAACACTCCTTGAGAACTATTAAAAGTAGTAACTTTAGCAACATGAAACTCAAAGCAGCATGAGAACTATTTACACACAAAACTCCATGACAACTATTTACAGTAGCAGTTACACAAGCTAGAGTGCTAAGGTAACATTAGCAGCATTACATATAAAGTTCCATGGAAACTATTTACAGTAGTACTAACACATGTAACAGAGTGCTAAGGTAACATTAGTAACATTACATACTAATTTCATGAACTTTAATTGTGCTTTGGTCTATACCCATCATGGTATTAGAAACACAAAAGACTTGGAGAAATTAAAAAAGTTATTTGAGAAATATTTACAGTAATACTTACACAACTGATAGAGTGATCAGGTAATAATAGCAGCATTACACAGAAAGTTCCCTAAGGACTATTTACAGCAGTAATTACACAACCTACATAGAGCACAACTAAAATTCAGCTCTCCTTAAGAATTATTTAGAGTATTGCTTTCAAATCCTACAGAGTTCATAGGTAAGATTAGTAGCATTTCATAAAGTTCCATGAGAACTATTTGCAGTAGTACTTACACAAGCTACAGAGTACTCAAGTGGCAGTAACAGTATTGCATACAAAGTTCCATGAGAACTGTTTGCAGTAGTACTGACACAAGCTACAGAGTACTCAAGTGGCAGTAACAGTATTGCATACAAAGTTCCACAGGAAAAACTGTCAGAATCTTCAAATTAAAATGTGTGTTCATTAATACAACAGATTTGTGAAAAACAGTATATAGATCAAGAAACTTTGATCTGTTTGGAAAAAGAAGTATTTGAGGAAGTGTGAAAACAAACAACAAAACCTAGAGATATTTCAAAAGTATAAAAAAGAAATATGGACATGGGAAAAAAGAGAGATTTGATATGGTGCAATATTTATTCAAAGGAGAAAGACAAAGTAATCAATATAAAGAAGGCAGCCCCAAAGATATTTGAAGAGAAATACAGGCAAAGGCATCCAGATATGGAAAATTTCACAATAAAAAATAATATCACAAAGAGGGAATGCAGAAAAGAAGATTAGTAAAGTAGAAAGTAAAAAAAAATAGAAGTTGAAGTTATGGGGTGCCTGCGAAGTGAAGAATTTGGTGTAGAAGGTCTAAAACTGGTTACATCACAACATGATGGAGTGAGTCCCCAGAGCAAGGAGAAACAGGAGGACCAGGAGACATCTGAAGAAGAAATAATGACATGGGAAAGAAAGAGATTTAATATGGTGTGATATTTATGCAAAGGAGAAAGTAAAACTAACCAATAATAAAAGAGCAGCACCAAAGATATTTGAAGAGAAATACAGGCAAAGAAATCTGCACATGGAAAACTTTTCAATACAAAAAATAAGAAGACAAAAAGGAGAAGTAGAAAAGGAGATTAGTAATGGAGAAGCTAAAGAAACAGAAACTGAGGTTATGGAGTACCTGCGAAGTGAAGGATTCAGTGTAGAAAGTCTAATGCAGAAAGCATCACAACAGGATAGAGTAATGGACATCCAAATTAAGGGGAAGCCATTGGAACAGGAAGCAATTGGTCAGGTGCCATATGAAGATATTTTAAATCCTTCCACAGGAAACCAGTACAAACATTCATTTGAAGCTCGACAGCAAGGGAAGGAACAGGAAACTGTGGAAACTCTGACGCAGTCAATGTTGGGGAGTGATAGGTCAGTGAGTTCCCATACGACAGAACAACAGATGACACAGGATGAAATTGAAGAAAATGTGTTACAGGAAGATGCTATAGAACTTTCTATAGAATGCCCACAGGAAATGGAAAACAAGGGATGTGCCCTCAGCATGGAAGAAAATGACGTCTATATCATATTATCATATGATGTAAACAGCAAATGCTATTTCATCATACCGATAATATCGAAACAACAAAATATCGAACAAACGGAACAGCAAATTTTTTCCCAGAGAAAAAATTTGCTGCTGCGTAAAAAGAAAAATAAACTTAAACACAAATTTAAGTGGGGGGCTTCTGAGGAAGTCTAGTGGTGAACGCCTGATGAAAGTGCTTAATCCAATAAAGTGTTGTTCAGTGGATTCTTAAACTACTTTGTGTATTTTTAAAAAATTCGATGTTCCGTGACTTCGCTATTTTGCCATTTCAACAGTATCAGATAGACTACATAGCATTCACTATTTAGTCCATTCGATACTGTCATATAGACCCAAGAAATGAGTTAAGAGAAGAGTTGCTTGATTTAATAGTCATAGATATATTAAGATCAATGAAAGAAATAGAATGCAGAAGGTCAATAAAACCCAAAAAGTCAGAACTCTGATAAAAGAAATAAAGACAGTAATCAGGACTGTTCATAGAGATCCATGCAATATAACAGAAGTAAACAGGCTATATTACTATGCAGCTAACTTAATAACTGCTAAAGTTCTACCACAAGAACGCAGGGTAGTGAGGGAGAGAAAGGGGAGAAATCGAATAACATCATGGAAGTATCGAATAGAGAAAATTATAAAGCAATTAAGACAAGAAGTGTAACTTTTACAAGACTATAGAAGAGAGAATAGATCAACAAAAAATCTTAAGGCAGATAGATGTGATAAAAGCAATGTGCAGTATTAGAACACACAATGACCTCTCATGCACTATTGCAAATAACAAACTCAAAATTTCAGCACAGGAGGAAAAACGTAGAAGATACGCAGATAAATATAAAGGAAAAGTACAAAATAAGCAATTTATTGATGACCTGAAAAGGTTTTATAGAGAATTGGGAAACAAGGCAAAAGGAACTGAAAGACTGCCAAAAAAAAGAAGAAATAGATACATTTTGGAGAAGTATCTATGAAGATCCTGTGGAACTAAATGGACAGAAGAAGTAAAAGAAAGAATAAGAAGTTTAAAGGTACAGGATATGAAATGGGATGAAATAACAGCCAGAGAGATTGAAACAAAGTTAATAAAAGCCTCTAATTGGAAAACCCCAGGCCCAGATGTAGTAATTAACTTTTGGTTAAAAGTATTAACATCTTTGCATGAAGATTTAGCCATGAGTAAGAACTATTTATATGTGCATCTCGAACAGACACCAATCTGGCTAACAACAGGAAAAACAATGCCCCTATTTAAGAGTGAACCTGCAAGCTATCCTAAAAATTATAGACCAATAACTTGCCTTCCGACGACGTATAAACTATACATGGGAATTGATGCTGATAGAGTTTATAGTCATTTAGAAGAAAATGCAATTATGGCAATAGAACAAAAGAGCAATAAAATAAAGTCATATGGAACAAAGGATCATTTGTTGTTAAATAAAGTCATACTGGAGAACTGTAAAAAGGGGATGAATCTAAGTATGGCATGGATTGACTACAAAAAAGCATTTGGTATCCCACATTCATGGATAAAAGAGTGCTAAACAATGTATAAGATACGCCCTACACTGGCTGACTACATTACAGTGACTGAAACAGTGGCAGACCACTTTGCAATTAAGCCATGATAAAGGACAAATTATTATCCCAGGGATAAAAATTCAAAGGGGGATATTCCAGGGTGACTCTCTGTCACCATTGCTATTCTGTCTTGCCCTGAAAACCATTAAACTGCTTACTTAACAACTTAGGCCATGGCAATAATTTGGCACCTAGAAAACAACAAAGTGTAAATACTTCTCATCTTCTCTTTGTCGACGATTTAAAACTGTATAGCTCATCAGACGAGGAACTGAAAGCACAACTGCAGGTTATCAAAACTTTTTCAGATGATATAAGAATGTCATTTCACCTTGATAAATGTGTAAAGCAACCTTTAAAGCAGGAAAACTGCAGCACCAGGAAAACATCAGTTTGGGACAAGAATGTGATACAAAAGAACATGAGCAAGAGGGAGTGTATAAATATTTAGGAATTGATGAAAGATTTAACAAAAAAATGAACAAATGCAAATAAAACTTAGTAAGGAATACTTTAGAAGACTTAAATTAATCTAGATAACAGCAGAACAAAATCCAAGCTATAAACTAATTTGCTTTTCCTGTCCTAACTTAAAGTTTTGGAGTGACTGACTGGCCCCAAATATTGGCAGCCAAAGACAGTGGGCTATGTGCACACTGGTTTACAAAGTCCATTGAACATGTGGGAGAAACAGACAAATGTAGGTTTTGTAAAACCTAATGTGAAACAGTCACACACCTCATTGCTGGTTATGACATACTAATGGCCGAGGACTGTATACTGAAAGGAATAATAATGCGGCAAATCTGTTACACTCAGGATTGTGCAAACATTATGGTACTGAAGTGACTGAAAAACACTGGAAACCTGAGCCACAAAGCATCATAGAAAATAATGAAATCTACATCACATGTGATCACCAATTACTAATAGTTCAAAAGATAGATGCTAGAAACCTGGATATAGTGGTCCAAGAAAAGAAGGCAAAAGCAGCATTGATCACTGAAAATCATTACACCCAGTGACTACAGTATCTGGGGTAGAGACAGACAAACACAAAGCCATAAAGTATCAGGATCTGCAGGCAGAAATGAGAGCAATTTGGAAGAAAGATACCCAGACAGTTCCAATAGTAGTAGGAACAGCGGGTCTTTTAAAAAATAATCTACAATCGTATTTAGATATGTTACCAATCCATGTAACTGGGCACACTGCGGGTGCTGCGAAGAGCACTTCTGGCTAACATCAAACATTGAAACAACACTAATTTCATGAACTTTAATTGTACTTTGACTTAGGAATGGAGTCTATTCCCATCATGGTATTAAAAACCCAAAAGAGTTGGAGAAAAAAAAGAAAGATAAATGAAACCTATTTACAGTAGTAATTACAAAGGCTTCATAGTGTTCAGGTAACTTCAGCACATTACATACAAAGTTCCAGGAGAACTTTTGACAGTAATACCTACACTACCTACAGAGTAGTCAAGTAAAATTAGCAACATTACATACAAAGTTCCATGAGAATTATTTACAGTGGTACTAACACACGCTACATAGTGCTCAGGTAAAATTTGCAGCATTACATACAAAGTTCCATAAGAAGTATTTACAATAGTACTAATATAATGTACAGAGTACTACAGTAACATTAGCGGCATTACATACAAAGTTCCCTTAGCTCTATTTACAGTAGTACTTATGCTACAGAGTGCTCAGGTAACAGTAGCAGCCTTGCATTCAAAGCTCCATGAGAACTATTTTATAGTAGAACTAATGCAAGCTACACATACTCATTTATCATTAGGAACATTAGATACAAAGTTCCCTTAGCTCTATTTACAGTAGTACTTATGCTACAGAGTGCTCAGGTAACAGTAGCAGCCTTGCATTCAAAGCTCCATGAGAACTATTTTATAGTAGAACTACACAAGCTACACATACTCATTTTTATTTAATTACATATTACATACAAACAGTAGCAGCCTTGCATTCAAAGCTCCATGAGAACTATTTTATAGCACATACTCATTACAGTAGTACTTATGCTACAGAGTGCTCAGGTAACAGTAGCAGCCTTGCATTCAAAGCTCCATGAGAACTATTTTATAGTAGAACTAATGCACAGGTAACAGTAGCAGCCTTGCATTCAAAGCTCCATGTATTTTATAGTAGAACTAATGCAAGCTTAACAGTAGCAGCCTTGCATTCAAAGCTCCATGAGAACTATTTTATAGTAGAACTAATGCAAGCTACACATACTCATTTATCATTAGTAACATTAGATACAAAGTTCCCTTAGCTCTATTTACAGTAGTACTTATGCTGCTACAGAGTTGCATTCAAAGCTTTACAGTAGTACTTATGCTACAGAGTGCTCAGGTAACAGTAGCAGCCTTGCATTCAAAGCTCCATGAGAACTATTTTATAGTAGAACTAATGCAAGCTACACATACTCATTTATCATTAGGAACATTAGATACAAAGTTCCATTATTTGCAGTAGTATTTACTCGACCTACAGACTGCTCAGGTAACATTCAAAGCTTCATGAGAACTGATTACAGGAATACTTATGCAGGCTACGGATGGTCAGGTAAGATTAGCAACATTACATACAAAGTTACATGAGAGCTATTTACAGTAGTACTTACACATCATACACAGTGCTCCAGTAACTTTAGTAACATTACATAGAAAGTGATGATAAATGAAAATAAACATGCATATTTTGCATCAACATAACCACCTTTGGGTGTAGTTAAGCAACTGGAAATTAGATGAGATATATTTTGTCATAAAAATAGTAGACAGAAAAAGGTAAGAAGAGAAAGTTACTGCCATATATGTGTACCTATCAAATGTAGTTTAGGAAAACTGCCATTTGGGGAATAGGAGGGTCATAGCCAGTAATCAAGTAGGAAGAGCTTTAAGTTATGTCTGAAGATATGTGAGCTGTTGAGGAGTCTTATTGGAGGAGGGAATTGAGTTGCAGGGTTTGGGGGTAAACAGGACTTCCTGCTTTTTGTAAACTTTATGGAGATGTTTTTCAGTAGAGAGGAGAGCTGTGTTGCTAGAGTGGAACAGACTGGAGCAGTACTGCTCTGCTTAGGTCAGGACATTTTCTTGGTGAAAGATTACTCTGTAGCAAATTGAAGTTGAGAGTAGATTAGGAGATGAGGTAGCTTAAGCCAATTCAGCTATCTGAGGACAATACGGTAATGTGTTCAGTACTTACAGAATTAAATTCAGTTCTGGGTCTTTCATTCCTAAACCTGTTTGTGACAGTGCCCTAATTCAAAATACTGTCACTTCCCAACCTGTTGCCTCTTCTTCCTCTTTCAAGTTTCCTGGTAACACTACACTTAAACGGTGCTTATCATCACATCCCCATTTATCCAGACCACATATTTCTTAAGGTTCTGTATGTTTGGATCACATTATCAGTTGTCTACCTTAACCTTTGGACTATCAGCTGCACCAAGATTTTCCAAACTGTCTAGTTCCAGCTCATTGCAGGGCTACAGGGTATCCATATTTTCCATATTTAGATGACTTGCTTATCTTTGCAGAGTCTTTTTCAAAGTGTTAGGAATCTCTTTCTTAGGTGAGAAATCTCTTACACAAGCTGGCATTTCAAGATAACAGCCAAAAGTCTTTCTTGACTCTTTCACACAGGATTGTGTTCCTGAGGATATCAACTAGACCACTTAGTTCAAAGAGCTTTTCTTCCAAAGGAAGAAATAGATCCTTATTTAGATCTATTTTTAAAGTTTCTCAATCAGACTTTGGTCACTGCAAGGGCATACCTCAGGCTTTTGGTTCTCATGGCATTTATGATTCTCATGATACCCCTGGCAAGACTCCAAATGAGAAAGATACAGTGGTATCTGAAATCTCTTTGGTCCCAGTATCAGCACCCTTTATCCTTTCAAACACCAGTGCTAGGGTTTGTCAGAAGAGAAATCCTTTGGTGGAGACAACAGATATCCTTAAATCCAGGTCTCCCCTTCCTCTCCCTGTTCCAATGCACAGATGCTTCAAACTTTGCTAAAAGTGCAGGGGTGTTTGACACCATGGACAGATATAAATATCTAGGATAAGCCTTCTCTGATCATGAGACTCAACTCTCTGAACCATCTTTGGCCCCCTGGAACCTCTTTGAAGTGGTTTCAGACAATATCATAGTCATGTCATACATCAACAGCAAGGGGGAACCAGGTTATACCCCCTTTGCAGACTAGCCATATTAGCTTGGGATATAGCTTCACAGTTCACTCTCATTCTACAGACATCTTACATTCCATAAGAAAAAAAATATTTAGTTGACAAGGTGATCAGGACCAGGACAAACCCTCATAAATTGAAATTAGTTCAGGGCTTCTTCCAACATTTGATCTATCTGTAGAGAGTTCCTTAATTAGACCTTTTTGAACAATCAACTGTCAAGATTTCTTACTGGACTCTATATAAGAAGGTCCGAAAACCAGATGCCATTTCTTTTCTTTGGACAGTAATGTTCCTATATGCTTTTCCACCCTTACCAGTAATATCCAGGCTATTTCTGAAGAGTCATAATGAACCCACCAAGGTCATTGTGATGACTCCCTTCTGGCCTAGGTGACTGCTGTTCTCTCTTCTTTTCGAAATGGTCAGGGGCAATTACCACAAGCTTCCTCATAGAGTGTATATACTTATATTAGAACAGGGCTGTTTGATACACTGTGACAACAATCATTTTCAAATGACTGCCTGGATGATAAGGTCCTTTAGGCACATGTTTACTGAGGACATGTGGCAGGTACTAACAGAGGCAAGAAATTTACTTTCTTTGGCACTAGAAGCATCCATGAATAAAAACCTTTCCCACTTGGGAAGGAGGAACTGGACCTATCAGTCCTTGGGCAGCATGTAATGAAGGACAGGTGGATAAAAAGAGTCTGATCTGGAGGATAAGGAATGGCCCCTTGGAAAGGAAGACTTTCTTCCTGCTGCCATCTCTAACCTGGATGAATTAAATTCAGAGCTCATTTGTCTGAAGCAGATTGTCTGAAGCAATCTTCAGCCAAAAAGACAAATGGAGATTAAGACTTATTGGAAGAAAAAGGATGCCAGAGTGGGAGTGGATCACAAGATCTCTTGTATAGTCAGACATATTGGACTGTCCTTGGTTTTGGAAGGTTAGAGACTTCTTTTTGGAACTCCCTTGCAATTCCCTCTTAAACATCTGTTTAGCTGAATTCTGTTGAGACTATTTATTCTGTTTTCTGCCAAAAATGGAAGAGGGGAAAGAAAATCCCTTGGACAATTTGGAAAACGAGAGCTGAAAAATTTGAAGAGATTTCCCGGATCAGCTTGCCCCTTTCATCACTTTCTGCACCTCTGCACAGGAGCCAAACACTAAATCTTTATCCAAGGGAGAATTTAAAATATCACTTTAACATCATCTGGAAGGTTCTGAGAATGCAGCCATGCAAATCTTAAAACAGTACCAGTGACCTGTGCAAAATAAGGAATTAAGTTATTTAAAGCAGATTTTCCTCACAAGAAGAAACTGCAGATAGAACATTTCTCATACTCAGTTTGTCAAAACAAACTTTAACATACGAACCTGAGAAATCATAATTCTGAAAACCAAAGTTGCAGAAGTATACACTTCTTTCCCATACATATCAAGAAAAAGAGAGGATTGGAATTACAAAGACATGTGTCTGGAGTGTTTTCCCTGGGCCTCTGCTGCAAATTGGCTTTGTTCCAAGTTGGACTTTTCCAGTAAACAAATTTTAAATAAGTAAAATAAATAAATTAACCAAGTGCATAGCAGCAGTCGGATCAACTAAGGCTTTAGCTACTTCTCAGGTTTGGGAATAGTGTATACATTTTTAAAGGACTGAGGAATTTTATACATCCTATCTCCCTTTTTTAGGAGCAGCTGGCTGACTAACAGGGAAATTGCAGATAGTAACACACATCCTCCAAAGCTGACAGAGCAGGAGGAATGGGTGTGGGCTTTGGAAAATTCTTCTGTAACAGCTCATAGTATTTTCAGAGGGACTGATAAACCTTAATGTTCTTCCACTGTAAACACGGGAACATTCTAAAAATAGTCCAAGAGAAAAAGAAACCCCATGGGGAGAATCATTAACTGAGCTCTCCTCTATGTCTGAATCAGAAATCTGAAGACCCTCCTGAACCCATCCCTGCATCTTCCTCTTTGGATTCAGAACCTTGAATTTCTTCAAGAAAAGGGGAATCCATCTTTATTTTACCAGAAGCTACTTTAGAAGAAGGATAAATATCTTGAATTAACCCCTGAGCCAGATTCAGTAAACTATTCCTGTCTAAATAAATTTGATGGGGAACAGATACAAGCTTGGTTTTCTGATTGTTTTTGACAGGAAACATGGGGCCAACTGTGTTACTAGTGGCAGCAGCTGCTTCCCCATGGATGGCCACAGCATTCTGGCACAACAATGAAACCTTCTTTGCTTCCTATCCCAGGACCAACAAGAGTGACTCTACCTTACCCACTGAAGAGTCTCCAACAACAGCAGAGGACATGGTAACCAGCAGTCCATAGCAGGTGATACACCTAAGGGATCCAAGGTAAAAGATAAGTGGTCTGAGGTACAACAAATAGCAACAGCAGAGTCACAAACCTGTGTCTGGGGCAAATTGCTAGCTTGCTGTGGTGGCAAAGGCCATCTATTTAGCTTATTCTTTTTGTGGCAGGAAGGACTGACCATGGGACTGGTAGTATGTTCCATAGTCAAGCTGAACACGGTGCCTCTTTCTGGGGAAGACAAGCAGCAAATGATATTAAAACTACCAGACCACAAAAGTTATTATTATTTTTTTTTTTTACAGAAAAAAAATGGTAAAAGCACTTTTAAACATTATGTCAGCCCCACCATGGAAAAAATAACACAATTTCCACACGGAAAATTATGTTTTCTGTTAGTTAACACTACTTTTAAATTGAAAGAGAAAAAGTTAGTGCTCCATTTAAAAGTACATTACAGTCTCAAGACAGTCCATTGAAACACATTTAAAATATGTTTCCTGAAAAGAAAAGTAACAAAGCTTCTCAAAATTAAAAAAAGGAAGCATTTTTCCCAAAAGGGGACTTATCCACCCATCAAAGGAAAGTACAAGTCGACCACTGATCATCAAAAACCTTAGAGGAGCTTACTCTTCGGTGGCAGGAAAGCTTCCAACATGATATGCTGATTCACATTCACATCTGTCTTTTAGAGATCTCAGCTTGAGCTGCTTGTCAGTTTGGGCACATGGAAAGTGCCCTGAAGCTTTGGAAGCTGCCTGGTTATTATATCCTTGGCAGGATATAACCCATATAGCTAAAGCAGCAGTGATCAATATGATGTACATCATAACTGAATCTATGTATTAGTTATATGTTAGCACGGTTGTTGATGCAGTATGGAAGAGGATGAAGTGGATAGAGACTGATAACCTGTCTGAGTACATTGACACTTGACTTGTTCTACAGAAATTTTTTTAGCCAAAATTCAGTGTAAGAGGGGGAAGATCTTTTAGAGGTAATTAGAAGAGAGTCCCTCAGTTTTGGTAAAAGAGTAAATGGAGTCATAAGGTTCGGGGCAGATTGAGAATGACTTTTGTGATTGTAGGAGGATATTTTCCTGCAGAGTTTCTGTTTCAGAGATGAGGGTAACAGATTTGATGCTTCAGAAAAGAAGAGAACAAAGCAGAAGGTCTGCTGTCTGTGCTACTGAGAGTTTTTTGACTCGGTTAAAGTGAGGCACTGATGTTCTTGTGAGGACAAGTTTGTAATGAGCAACATATTTTATTGGAAAGGGTTTTTAGAGCAGAAGTGTTTCTCTCTGAGACAGATGAGTAGGCTATATTTAGGGAAAGGTTTAATTAGGGGACTTTTCCAGAAGTTGGGTATTGTGCTGCCACTTAGACAGAGATTGCAGATAATGGTGAGGGGAGCAGAGACATAAAAAAGTCAGAGAAGGAGGTCGCCTGAACTGGGAAGAGATTCCGTGGAGATTTGGTTAAGCACAGTTCAACTTCTTTAGTTTTTATTTTTTTGAAATAGAATGAATAGTGGTGGTATTGGTAACTAAGAGTTTGGACTGAATGTTGGAACAGGTCTTGGAGTAAAGTGCTAAATGCTTTAAGGATATAGGAGCTGGAGAGTTTGGAGTTACTGCTGAGAAAGATATTTGAAGATGAGTGGACAGACAATTTAAGTCTGGTCAGTAAGTTTCTTTCATAAGTGTTTGGGTTTATGTGGGAGGGAGTGTTTGGTTTTTGTAATAGTTGGATTTCTGTTTTCTGACAGTTTGCTTGGATAAGTTAGGGAAATCATAGAAGGAGATGCAGATGTCACAGCTGAGGTTGTGATTCCTGTTATTCCAAGCTTCATCTTGAAGATACAGGAGCAGTTTGAGTTTGTTTGTGAACCAGAAGGATTTGTAAGACTGTAAGTCTTTTTTAGGGGAAAAATAATGTTTCTTGAAATAGGAGTACAAGTTGAGTCAAGATGGAGACAACTTTATTGGGGTCTTCAGCGTAATGAAGAGGATAATCAGTCAGGGCTGCAAAGGTGATGCTTAAGGTTGGCAGTGTTGTTTGAGAGATTTGGAATGAATGTGACAAAGCTGGGGGTAGTGTATGCTGCTGGTTCTTCAATGAAAATTTGATGGAACAATGGTCACTGAATGCTGGTGGATGACTGGTGAGGTGAGACTTAGTAATAGTGCTGTTTGAGATGAATACATCAGGGATAGAGAGAGTGAAAGAGTGTGGGTTTGGTTGAATGGGGTATATGGTTAGTTGGCAGAGGCTAAACTCAGGAAGAAATTCAAATATATAAATGGAAAGGTGTTTTAGAAAGTTAGGATTGAAGTCTACCAGAATGATTAAGTTGCAGTTTTAGGAGCGTTTGCCAGAATATTATGTATGAGAGTTTTGAATCTGTTAATGGAGCTTGGCAGTGAAAGGTAAGCAGGAACAACAAGGACAAGAGGTTTAATGAAGGAGGAGAATTTAAGGCATATTCATTGAAGTTCTGTGTCTGAGGCAGCATTAGCTTGAACAAGGACAGTGAGGTTGAGGCATATAGTTTACAAACCACAACATCACAGTCTTTGGTTCCTTTTCCAGAGTGTACAGTACTGCAGCAGTCCTCTAGCAAAGCTCTTTCAGAGTATGTCTCTTGTTATAAGGCAGCTAGCAAAAGTCCATGACTGGCAGGGGCAAGAAGCATGAATGACTATCTGAAAGTCTGACTAACCAAATCATTTCCTCTGTAGTACATATATTTCTAAAAGCAGAGAAGATTTGGAATTCCTTTGTTTCATCTCTGCAGTTGATGAAATCAGCTTTTCTCCTAGCTGCCTGTCTTTCCACAGTAGTTATTTCTTTGACAAATAACACGATTTGGAAAAGGAAGGGGACTGCAGCCATAACTTTCTTCCAATCTTAACAGTTTCTCACTCCTTTCTTACCTGTTAACACTTTAATGTCTGAAAAGCAGGATGGTTTATAGTTTTTATGTACCTAGCTTTGAGATTTTACTTGTTGATGGCACCTTTTGGTCTATGCTGAAACCAGAGGATCAGTACAGTTGTTAGGCAGATGTCTACCAGATAAAACCCTGTGTTTCAGTCTTAGGTTGCATGTTTCTTTCTGAACAGTCCACGGTCCTCTCTAATAGGAAAACAAGCCTTAATTGCATGCCTCTTGCTGATGCAGGGACACAAATCATTTAAATGGCATGGCTTCATTCCCTCTATTTTCAGTATATTTTTTACATACTGTTACATGACGAGTCAGGAAAATAAAATGAATACACAGCAATCCACAAAGGCAGAATTAATAAATGTAATCAATGCACAACAGCAATGGCACTACACATGCAGTAAGTACTCAATGGTGTCAACAACAATAACAGATATAACGTTAACAATAACGGTAATGGCAACCATGGCAACACTGTTAGTAACACATATATTTACTTCCCTTTTCAGTCAAAGGGTTCTTTATCCTTCAGCTATCAGTCTCCAGATTATTATAAACACACACAATAACAAGATGTCTGACTATCCCTATATCTTATATCTGTGAGGTAAAGACCTTAAACATTATGCCAACCCCTGCCTCTATTAAAAACAGAATGCATTCCTCTCAATCTCTTAGTACAAGAAATATGGACACAGCCTAAAAACTGAGGAGACAATGGCCCAAAAATAGGGACTGATTTTAAATACTTGTCTTATTAACTTAGAAAGTTTGTGTTAGCATACATTTTCTGAAGGATATGAAGTCTGAAACTCAAATGCATGTCATTATTTAGTGATAACACTCCTTAGTGATTTGCTAGAAATTATAAACTTAAGTTATGTCATGTTGTTAATGTTTTAAGAGGAAAAATAAAGATGAATTAGTTAATCAAAGAAAACATTGGAATAAATGTTTAAATTTCATACATTAAAACAAGTAAATGGTATTTAATCCAGCCACTGGGGATGCACAAGCCAGTGCATTTCTTTGTGCCGGTCCCAAGCCCGGATAAATGGGGAGGGTTGCGTCAGGAAGGGCATCCTGCATAAAATGTTGTCAAATCATACATGCGGACAGCAGTACAGATATACATACTGGATCAGTCGAGGCCCGGGTTAACAACGACCGCCACCAGTACTGTTGGCCAACAGGGTGCTGGCAAAAATTGGGCTACTGTTGGCCAAAGGAGGAGAAAAGGGGGAAGGCATGCCCAAGGCAGGTAAAGGCTAGGACTGTGATAGTGAGGATCGGAACTTTGAATGTTGGCAGAATGACTGGTATAGGGAGTGAGCTAGCTGATATGATGGACCGAAGAAAGGTTGGTATATTGTGTGTGCAAGAGACCAGATGGAAAAGGAGCAAGGCTAGGTGCATCAGAGGTGGGTTCAAATTGTTTTATCATGGTGTGGATGGGAGGAGAAATGACGTAGGAGTTATCCTGAAGGAACAGTATGCTAAGAGTGTTTTGGAGGTGAAAAGAGTGTTGGATAGAGTGATGTTTATGAAGCTGGAAATTGATGGTGTAATGATGAATGTTGTTAGTGCATATGCTCCACAAGTTGGGTGTGCGATGGATGAGAAAGAAATATTTTGGAGTGAATTGGATGAAGTGGTGATGACTGTACCCAAGGGTGAGAGACTGGTGATTGGAGCAGATTTCAATGGGCATGTTGGTGAAGGGAACAGAGGGGATGAGGAAGTGATGGGTAGGTATGGTGTTAAGCAAAGGAATGCAGAAGGTCAGATGGTAGTAGATTTTGTGAAAAGGATGGACATGGCTGTGGTGAATATGTATTTTAACAAGAGGGAGGAGCATAGGGTGACATACAAGAGTGGAGGAAGATGCACACAGGTGGATTATATCTTATGTAGAAGGGTCAGTCTGAAGGAGATTGGAGACTGTAAAGTGGTGGCAGGGGAAAATGGAGTTAGGCAGCATAGGATGGTGGTTTGTAGGATGACATTGGTGATCAGGAAAAGGAGGAGGATGAGTGTGAGGGCAGCACCAAGGATCAAATGGTGGAAATTGAAAAAGGGTAATTGTAAGGTGGAGTTCAGGGAAAAGTTAAGACAGGCACTGGGTGGCAGTGAAGGGTAACTACAGCAGAGCTAGTAAGGGAGATGGCTAGAAAGGTGCTTGGTGTGACATCTGGAAAGAGGAAGGAGGACAAGGAGACCTGGTGGTGGAATGAAGAAGTACAGGAGAGTATACAGAGCAAGAGGTTGTCAAAGAAGAAGTGGGATTGTCATAGAGATGAAGAAAGTAGACAAGAGTATAAGGAGATGAGGTGCATGGCAAAGAGAGAGGTGGCGAAGGATAAGGCATATGAAGAGTTGTATGAAAGGTTGGACACTAAGGAGGGAGAAAAGGACCTGTACCGACTGGCTAGACAGAGGGACCAAGCTAGTAAAGATGTGCAGCAGGTAAGGGTGATAAAGGATAATGACAGAAATGTACTCACAAGCCAGGAGAGTGTGTTGAGCAGATGGAAAGAGAACTTTGAGGGGCTGATGAATGAAGAGAATGAGAGGGTGAGAAGGTTGGATGATGTAAGGATAGTGAATCATGAAGTGCAATGGATTAGCAAGGAGGAAGTAAGGATAGCTATGAAGAGGATGAAGAATGGAAAGGCTGTTGGTCCAGATGACATACCTGTGGAAGCATGGAGGTGTTTAGGTGAAGTGGCAGTGGAGTTTTTAACTAGATTGTTTAATGAAATCTTGGAAAGTGAGAGGATGCCTGAGGAATGGAGAAAAAGTGCTTTGGTACTGATTGTTAAGAATAAGGGTGATGTGCAGAGCTGTAGTAACTAAAGATGGATTAAATTGATCAGTCACAGCATGAAGTTATGGGAAAGAGTAGTGGAAGCTAGGTTAAGAAGGGAGGTGATGATTAGTGATCAGCAGTATGGTTTCATGTTAGGAAAGAGCACTACAGATGTGATTTTTGCTCTGAGAGTGTTGATGTAGAAGTACAGAGAAGGTCAGAAGGAGTTGCATTGTGTCTTTGTGGACTTAGAGAAAGCATATGACAGGGTGCCTAGAGAGGAGTTGTGGTATTGTATGAGGAAGTCGGGAGTGTCAGAGAAGTATGTAAGAGTGGTACAGGATATGTATGAGGGTAGTGCGACAGTGGTGAGGTCTGCAGTGGGAGTGACGAATGCATTTAAGGTGGAGGTGGGATTACATCAAGGATCAGCTCTGAGCCCTTTCTTATTTGCAATGGTGATGGACAGGTTGACAGATGAGATCAGACAGGAGACCCCGTGGACTATGATGTTTGTAGATGACATTGTGATCTGTAGTGAGAGTAGGGAACAGGTGGAGGAGACCCTGGAGAAGTGGAGGTATGCTCTAGAGAGAAGAAGAATGAAGGTCAGCAGGACTAAGACAGAATATGTGTGTGTGAATGAGAGGGAGGGTAGAGGAATGGTGAGGATGCAGGGAGTAGAGCTGGTGAAGGTGGATGACTTTAAATACTTGGGATCAACAGTTTAGAGTAATGGTGAGTGTGGAAGAGAGGTGAAGAAGAGAGTACAGGCAGGATGGAGTGGGTGGAGAAGAGTGTCAGGAGTGATTTGTGACAGACGAATAAAAGTAAGAGTGAAAGGGAAGGTCTACAAGAGGGTAGTGAGACCAGCTATGTTATATGGGTTGGAGACAGTGACATTGACAAGAAGGCAGGAGTCAAAGCTTGATGTGGCAGAGTTGAAGATGTTAAGATTTGCACTGGGTGTGATGAGGATGGACAGGATTAGGAATAAGTATATTAAAAGGTCAGCCCAGGTTGGAAGGTTTGGAGACAAAGCCAGAGAGGCAAGATTATGTTGGTTTTGACATGTGCTGAGGAGGGATGCAGAGTATATTGGGAAAAAGATGCTAAGGATGACACTACCAGGTAACAGGAAAAGAGGAAGGCCTAAGATAAGGTTTATGGATGTGGTGAGAGAGGACATGCAGGTGGTTGGTGTGACAGAGCAAGATGCAGAGGACAGGAAGAAATGGAAACAGTTGATCTGCTGTGGCGACCCCTAATGGGAGCAGCCAAAAAACGAAGAAGAAGATAACAAGTAAATAGTATTTGGTGCAGACATACAGTATCATTTGTTTTATAGTTGTAATGCACTGGATTAATTTCTTATCTGAAACAGAATCAAAGAAGGTATGTTTCTGATTTCATGAAATAAAAGTTAGTAGAGGTTAGAGATACAATACTCATATATACCCTGCTTATTTTAAGTAGACTTCTTCCAGTCAGCAATAAAGCAATTCTCCTCTACTGTCCATTAGATGATGAATTTAGTCAATCCCACCATGTGAAGAACCTTATCTTCACTATTGTCATGGAAAGGCAGCACCTCTGAGAATTTTGCCCTTTGTGTTGTCTACATAAGACTGCCCATCAGGTCTTTAATTTTTATTGTCTACTGTCTTTCTCTAAAATGTCATTGTTCTTCACATAGGCAACAACGTTGAGTGTATAATCCATGTAGACATTCCTCTGGTTATAGCTATTTTCTCCCTGCTTTATCAAGCAATGCCTATCAGCAAAAGTCTAGTCTTCCCCCTCTCATCCCTAGTTCAGCCCTGCTAATAACTGGAACCTTCTGTGGTCTTATGTAACCATCTTGTTCTTCTTCTCTCAGACATTTTTCAGTAATCTTGTTAGTCTCCACTGGATATGCTCTTTTGAAGGACACCTCTAAGCTAGGACAAGGGACAAAGTATGGAGAGGTACTTTTTGAGTGATGCATCCCCATTTCATGATTCAGGCCTTTCCAGGATTAGCTACGTTCACATAATTTCTTATAACTGGTGTTATAGTGGCAAATTCATGTATCTTTTGGTGAGACACACAGCAGCCTACAAGTTGGCATTTTTGCCAGGCATGGCCTACTTCATTTTGTAGACTGATACCTGCACAAGCATCAATACTACATTCTTTCTGGTTAACCGGAGCATTTCTGCTGTTCCACAATCTCTGCAAGTTAGATTTTATTTCAGACTGCTTTCATTTACAGTCATTCACACATCCAGTTACTAGGTGATAAAAAGGCTTCTATAGCTGCTTATGAGAAGAGTCTGCTTGTCTTGAAACATGCACTGTGTATGTATGCGTGTATCCATGTATGCCATGGACCAGTACTATAAAATGCACTACTTAAATGGCTGGGATGGACCAGAGGGGGAATTGTTTGCAGAGAAATGAAAAAAAAGACAATATTGCATTCCTTTCATACTGCTTTGTGAATGGGGAGTTTTCCTATTTATGCTTCTTCCCTGAATTACACAGTAAAAAAAAATTGTTTCCTAATTTTAACCAAATGTATAGTTGATTCATTTCAAGGCCTAAATACAGCTGGGCCAATTAAGAATTGATTTTATTCTCATCAGGGAAATTTTTATGGAACATCTAGTTAACTTACAATAAGGCACATTCATTTTTCTATGTGTTTCCATAGTAATTTCCAAACACTGGCAGCTATTTTTCTGGCTGACAGCAAAACAGTGAACTCCACAGATTTTTTTTCTGCAGAGAAATAACAGATGTGCCAATTTAACTTTGTCATGCTATGAGAATTTTGCTTAGCTCAGTTATCATGATACGTTTAATGATTTTCCATGTAAAAACTACTTCAGCACCTACATACAAAACATGGGTTTAAGTTTATTTATTGTTTTTTTTTCAGACTAATGTATCAAACCAGTATTGTCCAATTTAATGATTCCTTTTTATTTTCTCAGGAGATTCAAGCAATGTTATGTATCTGTCAAACTCTCATACATGGTTTTATTTTTTTGCACAGTTTTTATGTGGGGTTGTATACAATAATTGATAATAAATGCATTTTATTGTTTCAGAAATGTCAGAGTTTATAATTCTTTTGACTTTCTGGCTAGCCTGACAGTACATTAGTTATTTTTTTCCTTGTAGTGCTGGAGACCAAGATTGTGAAGTAAATATTGGGCTTTGAAGGTTTCTAGATGAAAGTAGGAGTCTGACTACTGAATGGTAATATCTTTCAATTTCTATAGATCAGAAGTTGGGATCTAACCCAGTTAAATGTTTTTTTTTTATTAGATGGGGTGGCTTAAACAGTGTTTGATATCAGACCATAATTACATAAGGGGAAACTTCTTCTTTGGATGATCATAGTGATGCCAGGTTTGCAATTACTGAAAACTGAAAAATAATTCAAGTTCTCTATACTAGAAAACACTGTCCTAAGTGCTAAGAAGGCTGTATTTCCAAGTGAACAAGCTCCCATTCTAATGTTATAAATACAGGGTTCCCTTACTGTGCACCCCAAGTTGGTCATTGCCATTGCTTGGATGTTGTCAAAACATAAAGTCTGGTAAGAGTCTAATTAGATACAGGCAATCATGTCACTTGGACTAGAAGGTCCTCAGAAGTGGTTCTATTAGTGGCACTGATGGCTGCTATTTCTACTGTATTTTCCTAATACGCAGTACATCTTGTTATCCAAGGGTGGAACCACACATATGTAAGTGCAGAAAGTGTTAAGGCACAGAAGAACAAGCTGGATTAGATGCATTATGCTAAAAGCATTAGCTGTTCTAATGAAAAACCTTAATGCTACAACTTTGGCACACCCAAGTATTTCTTAATTTTTAAATAAAAGATCTACTAATTCAGGTATAAAGTTACCAGTGTTCTATTCAGTAGACCCAAAAGATCACACACACATATGCAGCTTTTTCCCCATACAACAGAAAGGTACTTTCATTCTCAGTACTGAGCACCTTCACCCTAAGTGTAAGGCTTCCTCAGAAATACTGAGCAAAAGACACACTCATTTCAGAACACCAGAATACCAGTCTTGAATGGTGAGGGAAGAGAACAAAGTAGAGGACTGGCCAGGAATTACCCTGTAATACTGCATGCATGATGTATCTATGTATATATGTTAGCTGATAGATGGTGTGACTGAATCACATGAAAGTAGGAGGGAATGGATCAATAGTGTGTCGTTAGGGTGAGGTCACATGTACATACTTGCATTGTGAAGAAGTCAATGTGGACTGGTGGTGCAGAGTGTATGGAGAATGGAGAAGACAGTAAGCTAGTAAAAAGCCTCTAGAGATACTAGTGTTATCTGAGTGTCTCTCACTTTTATGACACTTCCTATCATGGACTTCAATGGAATTCAATGAAACTATTCACTATTAGTGAAAAAATGTAAGAATAAAAATACAAGTACATTATACAAAAAACATATTTGCAGAAAGGTAGCTTTCTTGAGTACATTTCCAACATATACCCTATTCCACTGACGATACCAAATACTTGACACTAAATTACCCTAATAAATTCTTGCAGGTGAACCTAACAAATTAAACTAACAAGAACAAGCCCAACATTCAGCAAAACCTGAATTAATTTCCAATTATAGAGTCCAACTGCAAGCATGTTACCATAAAAACTATAAGGCCACAAGTAAGTGGCTTCAGCAGATCAGCTATAAATATATATATATATATATATATATATATATATATATATATATATGAAACAGGAAATAAATAACAAACCAAAAGGCAGAAATACATACAAACCACAATAAGTTTTGACTTCAAGTAAGTCCATTCACAGATATAAACTCTGAAGTGTGAGACTGCTTCTGCTTTGTCAGTTACATTTACTATTGGAAACAGTTATGAAAATCTCTGATGGTAGGTTTTGATTCATTACTTCCTGATTCATCATGCAGTTTGAGGAGGGATTTCCAGATCTGGAGTTAGAAAATGTAGAGAATAAAGGAAAGTGAATACCTTGTAGACTAAAGAAAGTGTGTTTAAGAAGTTTAGCTGCTTCGTCACAATAGGAGATATCTAGAATAGCGACCAGGTCAAGAGAAGAGCTAGGGAGTTGAGATGTGCTGAGGCTCTTAAATTGAATCTACCTAAATCACGAAGGCCTCCTAAACGAAACTTAAGAAACATGTATCCTCAGCAACCTCATAACAGGCATCCACCATGAAACTTAAATGCAAGAGTCATACTAACTCCGCTGAAAAATTCATAAGGCAAATCTCTACACAATCCAATATCCTAGTCATAGGTGATTCCATAGTGAAAAGCACCAATGCACCGCTTGTCAAGGACAGTGTCACAGCAAATGCCTGGCAGGTAACAGGATCCACCATATCACTCATGCAGTCAAGTCTTTGTAGTACAAGTACATGTATGACCCAGTCACATAGATGGAAATAACTTGAGCCATACCAGCCTAGACGATATGAAGAGAAACATGATGGAACTCTCAGTAAAGGCCTTTTTGTAGAATGTCTACATCAGTTGGAGAATCAATAATGCCTACCAGTTTGCAATCAGCTGTGAACTTGGTCAGCCAGAGTCCCTTTGTGCTGGCTTTAACTTCTGAGAAGTAGATGCCAAACAGGAGAGGACCTAGGACCGATCCCTGTGGGACACCACTTGTAACTGGTCGGTAGTCAGATTTGGAGTCCACTACTTTCAGCGTGTGGGTTCTATCAGTGAGCCAGGTGGCAACCCATCTTATCACATAGGGGTTTATGCCTAGTTTAGTGAGTCTATCTATGATTCCTGAGTGAGGGATGGTGTCGAAGGCCTTGGCAAGATCTGGGTAGACTGTGTGAACTACCTTGCCCTCATCCACAGCTCTGGTGACAGACTCAAAGAAGTCTATTAGGTTGAGCAGGCATGATCTACCTTTCACAAACCCATACTGTGTGGCGTCCAGAGTTTGGAGATTCCCTGTGTCCTTATTTATAAGGTCCATGATGATGTGCTCCATAGCCTTACATATCAGAATCATCAGGCTAATGAGTGGTAGTTCAAAGGGTCTGTAGTCACTCCCCCTTTGTGGAGTGGGATGACTGTAGCAGTGCACCATTCGGTAGGAACAAAGCCTGGAAATTTGGCCGGGACACCAGGCAACTTCCCTTGCTTTTTTCTGAGCACTAGGTAGTACCAACATTCTGTCATTAGTGTCTGAAAATTTCCAAGATTGAGGAATGTGTAAATATTGCTACTGGAGAAATGCTGGAGAGAAAGAGAGAGAATCACAGGGAGAGAAAGAGAGAGAATCACAGGGAGATGAACTCATATTACACAGTTGGAAAGTGCAGGTTTGGGGAAAGAGGTACTGAAGAACCTAATGAAGGTGAGGAGAACCAAATGAAGGTGAGGAGGTGAGCCTGAGTTCTGGGGTGAAGTGAGTTCTGTAGGAGACAGTCTGAAAATTAAGGTGATATGGTGGCAGAGAAGCAGATTACAGAGGCTAAAAGTACAGACATGAGATTGGCTGATGGAGTGATGAGTCTTCAGAATATGACTCTACAATGGGGAAATGTGGATGGCAGAAATGAAATAAAGAAAAAAGCATATGCAAGTGTTGTAATGTAAGGAAAAGGAAGCTATATACTATCTGAAGAGAGGTGTTTGTGAGCAGCATAAGGACAGCAGCTTCTAACAAAAAAAGAGCAGTGCTAAGAATAATCAAAATCACTGCTGCTATTTACAGGTAAGACATTATGGACAATATTATACTGTCATTAGGATTTACTTTAAATGACATAAGACCTTTAATACATCTGGGTCAGAATACTTATGTGAAGTAATTTCTGAGACTTTCGAGTGCAGAAACTTTTATGGGTGAAATAGAAAAAGAAGTGCCATATCACCTTGGAAATATTTTATTTTGCAGAACTTTGCTTATAGTTAAAATGAAAACTGACTGTGCAATTCAGAACTTTTCTCTCACTATGTGATAAAATGCATGACATAGCAAAAAATGTATTACAGAATTGTATGGACAGGGGTGGGAAGTGTGGATTACACTGTATATGCACAAAGGACAATTACAGCAGATTTCAAATAATATAATAGCAAATGGAAAAAGAGCAACTGTTAGGAATGGGGACAACCAATGGCTTGTTTTTATTGTGGGGACAAAACATTTTGTTCAGTAATATACAGAAAAAAGCAGGCCATACTGCATAGAAACTGCAGACCATTTTAGAGGAATTGTGAGGCATCTGGCAATTTTTTTGGTTTGACTGTCCTGTGCTGGAAAAAGAACAGGTACATAGAAAAGGAACTGAGAGGGCACATAGACAATATGTAGAGAACAATATTCATGAAGAAAGTGAAATGGCCAACGTAAGTAAAGATAAAAATCAAAGAAATAGAACTGAGTAAGGGGGAAGGCTAACTGTAGAAGAGATTCAGATACAAGCAGAAAGTAAACATGATGGTTAGCAAACGAAGAAATGAAAATGATTAATCAAACCAGGGAAGAACAAATGCAGAATGAAGTTAAATCTACTGGACGTAGAGTGAGAACGAGGAAAATAAGGACAAGAGGAACAAACGATACAAACAGGAATGGAAACATGTAGGTATTTGAGACTAAATGTGAACAGCAGAAGACAAGAAGTGAGATGTTTCATGGTTGGTGAATGAAGCTAAAAGGAAAAGATGGATGCATTGTGTTTGCTGGACACAAGCTATGTTAAATAAGAAAAAAATGAAAAAATGAGCCATATGAGAAAGAAGATTATATTGTCAGTAGGATATAAAATGTGTTCTGGGCTAGGGAAGTTAATAAGAGAAGATAAAATAAAACTATAACAAACCACAAATCCATTCTTGTAACTGCAAAGTGCAAAAAAGAAACAATAAAAAAAAAGCACTAGTGATGTCGACAAAAGCAAAAAGTTGGGAGGCATAATATAGATACATCCTAAAATATTTGTGGTCATTCATACAGAATTTAAGATGTTTAAAGTTAGGTGATGATTGTTTTTTGCACTCTAGGTGTCAAACATTTATTGTCAGTCAGCCCCAATGATGTTGAGTTAGAATGGTTTAATTATGTTATTATGGATATTGAATTTCTGTAAACTACCAAATAAAAAGTCATTACTGATTTTTTTTTTTTTTAGGAAATGTAGTTTAATTTATTTAATAAATACTATTCAACAAGAAGGGAACTTGTATACAGAAAGAAACACAGCCTGCTGTTTAGATATGTCAGTAGACAGTCAGGCTAGTCATTCCATTATCACTGGAAATTGGAAAAGTTTGGAAGGCAAACATGACCTTTATAAGTTTATAAGAGATTCTCCTAATTTTGTGTATAAAAGTAATTTAAATTTTAAACTTATGTTGCAGAATGACAACACCAACATTTCACATTTGACATCTTTGTCAGTAAAAATAAAGGGATGTTCAAATACAGGAGATGCACTATATCTAGATATATTTTACAATGTTCCTATATTTCCCTAGAACAAATACAATACACTATTATTGTCCCAGGAAGATTTAATTGTAAGTCAACAGGGTTAGTGCAGTGGTCCTCAACCACCAGACCATGGATCATTTGATACCAGACTACCAGGCATGGAGTGAAATGAAAAAGTGAATGTGTGTATGTATGTATATGCGTGTGTTTGTGTGTTTGTCTGCATGTGTGAGTGAATGCATGCATAAAAGCAGAATGTAGACTGTGTGTGTATGAAAGAGAGTGAGCAGTGAGACAGATCGAGACATTATTTTACAATCGTTAAGCAGTGCTTTTGCTGTTTAGCAAGTGTAAAATAAAAGTCAAGGGAACCAAAAAAGTGTGTGTGTGTGTGTGTGTGTGTGTGTGTGTGTGTGTGTGTGTGTGTGTGTGTGTGTGTGTGTGTGTGTGTGTGTGTGTTTTTGTCTGCATGAGTGAGTGAATGCATGTATGAAAGCAGAAGAAACTGTGTGTCTAACAGAGATCGAGAGAAAGTGAGAATGATCTTGCGTGAGTGAGTGCATGCATGAATGGAAACGACACTGTGTGTTGTGTGTGTGTGTGTGTGTGTGTGTGTGTGTGTGTGTGTGTGTGTGTGTGTGTGTGTGTGTGTGTGTGTGTGTGTCAGTGAGAGTGATCCCTGGCAGCAGCAATGAGGTTTGCGTACCTCTTGACCATACCACTCAACCTCTTGCACAATAAATGTGGACAGAGCCACAAATAATAGCGACAGACTTTAAATATTGCTTTTATAAATATAGAAAGTCATTACATTATCTTAACTGTTATTATCTTATGCTTTCCTCTCTGTTATTAATTGTTATTAATTGCCATACTTTACAAATTAGAGCTTTTCTCCCCGGGCCTCCACTGAAAAAGGGCACCTGCCCAGTTGACTAATCTGGTCAACAAATGTCAAATAAATAAATAAAATGTTAGTACAGAGTACAGTTGCCATTAGTTTTACGTATCTCCCGACCATACAATTCAACCTCTCACACAACAAATCTGAACACATACCACTCAACCTCTTAGAGCAAGAAATCTGGACAAAGTAAAAAATAATGGGGGGACAAAGGCTCAAAAATAGGGACCCTTTTAAGTACTGCTTTTACAAACTGAGACAGTACACAGAAATAGGGGTTTTGATTAGCATGTATTTTCTGAAGGGTATGAAGTCTAACACTCAACTGTCATTATTTTCTGACTTCAGACCTCAGTGATCTGCCAGTGATTTGCCAGAAAACAATAATTTTATGAGAAACAGACCAAAATATGAGGGAAAAATCTGGATATTCTGTGAAAATCTGTACAGTTCAAAGGTATGCTGGACAAAGCCAAATAACAGAGACAGATTTTAAATATTGTTTTTATAAACTTAGAAAGTCAATAAGGTTGCCATTAGATTTCCATACCTCTTGACATTAGTAGATCAATGTTATGCTGTTAAGCAGACTGTACACTTTTTTATTTTTTGGTAATTATTGCCACTTTGGAGCTTTTCTCCTGGGGTTTTGGCTGAAAATAGACTTCTGGTCTAGTCAGGTCTCCTCGGTAAACAAGTGTCAAATAAATAAATATTATGCACTTTATTATGCATATGTGATGGCTGGTCTCTGGAATATTGTCTTACATGAAACCAGTTTGTTGCAAAAAAGGTTGTAGACCATTGGGTTAGTGGGTATGTGTTTGTTCAGGTTGCAATGCTGTTTACATAGGGATAGCCACGAGGTATTTGGAAAAGAGAATCAAAGAACACGCCTGCGCCATTTAAACATACTAAAGAGCCTCAAACATACAAGAGCTGTTATACTTTATACAAGAACACGTACCCACGCACGTGGGACGCAATTATAAGAAAAGGGCGCAACAAACAGAAACTGTGTGGCAGTACAAATTAGGGGCTGACAGCTTTGAATGGCTAAATGATGTAATAAATATCAAATGCTTTCTGAAAAATAGATGATTAAAAATACTTAAGTGAATTATTTTGCTTCATGCTGTCTTATACTTGCTTTTATTCTTATTGTCTTAAAAGTTTTTAAAATTAGTGAAGACAATTGTGTTTTTAATACAGGAAGAGCTTTAACTGTTTTATTAAATGATTATTTCTTATTTCCTATTGGATACTACAGTGTATATATGAGACAAGTTTTAATGAAATTTTATTCTAAAGAAGTAATTCCTGATGAAAGTGGAGCATTAAAGAGTGTTACATTAATTCTTGCAGTCATCTCTTCAGTGTTATTTTGTTGTTTTTTTTATTTATAGTTAAAATGTTACTTTATTCTATTTTTATCACATACCCATTTCTTCAACCATTAGGGACTCTAAGGAGAAACAACTTCAGTTGCTGAACATTACACCCCCCTCCCAACAAAAAAAATACAGTCATCTGCAGTCAGCATCAAGCAATACAGGTATGAGAAGGCTTGCTACATCATGTATAACATACCACCCATAACACAAACAATCAAAAGATTACAGCCATAATCAACCTTTTATCTTCAAAATTCAGAATACTGTACTATCTTACAAAATATGGAACAGGTGAGTAAACATGATACATTAAGTAACAACTAAGAAGGAAGCTCATATCACAGTTAAACTGTGGATTGTTTACTTATACGGAGGTTTTAGATACCCCCATCTCTCTTTGCTTGACAGAACAGTCACTTGGTTACAATATCAATTTTTTTTCTTTTACACTATTTATAAGACAAAAAAGTTAAACAACAGTTTTAATGCATTGCATTTTCACCATGTGCCCAGCTCTTCAAATATTAGAGACTCGAGAGTAAGTTTAAAAAACACAAAACACATTGTTCTCAAATTGTCTCTTAGTATCTTTAGTTACAAATTCCCAGTGACAAGCAACTTTAACCTCTCTACCCATCTTACTTATTATTTCATTCTTCCCACTAAATCTGTAATTTTGATCTCTGAGCTACACATACACATAAACACACACATGCACACCTACCAATTGCAGAACTTGTATGACTATGCACTTTGGATATTTCCTTAAGATCAAGTGAATAAATAACTTCATAAATAATGGACTAGAAATGTATGAAAGTGAATGCAATGAGGACTGGAATCCTGTACTGCATTTGAAGAAAAAAGTGGCAAAAATCATTTTTACATTTTTTTATTGTTAACGGAGAACAAGCAAGACAACTGCAAAACACTTAAAATGTTAACATAAGAAGTATTGCACAGACATGCATTCTCTGAACAGTAAAAACTATGAAACTGTAATTACTGCCATTACTGACTGACAGTAATCCTCAGTGATTTACAAGAAAAAATAAGTTTATGAGGGACAGGGCAAAAATATGAGGCAAAACCAGTGATGCTTTTCAAAATCAGAGACAGACAAGAGGCAATCTACTCTAATTCACAAACAGTTGAGATAACAACAGGTTTTGCCTCAACATGCATTTTCTGAACATTTCAACAACAAAAAATTATAAAACTCTATTTACTGACTGACTGTATATCCTATTGATTTGTCCCGGTCCCCTTCAATAAACACATCACACCGAATAACATTTGATGACCTTTATTAAAACTTCCATTGTGGGGAATGCCTTCTGTGTGGAGTCTGCATATCCTCCGTGCAGTTGGGTGGCATTCAAAAGACATGCGTAAGGGCGTGCCTTCGTTGAAGGTTGAACGTCGAGCTGGCACATCAGTGTTCATGAAAATCTACTGCCAATCATTAGCTGACCAGAGTTTCGCTGTGGCGGCCCCTAACCGGGAAAAGCCGAAAGACAAACAACAACAACAACAACAACATTAAAACTTCCATAACGTAGCTTTGTTCACCATCTTTATTATTTACAACTGAACATAATATCATTGATTCTAAACACAGCATAAACATCCTTGTAATGTTAATCAGGGCAAGGTACCTACTCACCCTGACCCAATAAGCAGGGTCCATACCTCTGCTCACTTACTTTACTTATAAAGTGCCATCCTTGTAATGCTAATCAGGGCAGCATACCTACTCACCATGCCCCAATAAGCAGGGTCCATACCTCTGCTCGCTTACTTTACTCATGAAGCAGCGTCCCATCTCACTTCATACACCATTCATTGAATTACCTTCCACCAAATAAGCAGCATCCTTACCTCAGCTTACTCATCTATTCAGCAAACTTCCTCCAGCTGCTCATTTTCCTTTCCCCAGATCCTTGAAATGAACATCCAGACACCAGAGCCTGTCCCTCTTCTCCACCAACCAGCCTGACCAGGCTGTTCCCCCTCCCTAATACTCAAAATTGTTCAACCATCTACCTCCCATAATGGGAAGGGTTAAGCCGAACATCATTCAGTGTACCCATCATTTGTAAAGCCCTTAGAATCCTGCATACCATCCCTGAAACACCCCCTAATGAAACTAAATAAAGTAGGATTACCCATGACTCCACTTTACCACTGGAACATCCAGTCCAAGAGAATACATTCCTTTTAGACCGCTTCCTTCCAGCCACTAATCCTGGCTTAACCTGAACAGAATGACAACCTATAGCCACAACCCTGTCAACTGTAGCATATCACCTTAGCCCACCAAACTACCCAGTTCTGACTGTGCATTAACCTGATTACTGTAGGGAATAGTCTAACTCCAAAACTTTAATGCCCTAACCCTAAATGGCAGAATACCAGCACCCCTTGACCTAGTTCCTCGCCTATGTTCAGCCGTGAAGTACTCTACGTGCCCAGCCATAAACACCCCCCAATTCACTCATTACCAAATGACAATCCAGACTAGAATCCAGGCCACCCCACTCAGAACCTCCTAGCAACCGTCTAAACTATAACACTCAAACTACTAACCATCCTTAACCACTGCTTGTCCCTGGCCTTTCCCCTTGAAGGTAACCTTGCAATTCCATACCACATCACTTAGCGCACTGTATAAGCCAAGTTAACTTATATTGTAAAACCATCTGCCTAGCTCTTAACCTTCCATCTCCAAATGAGGCAAACTAACCAACATAATGTCGAACAAATGGTCAAAATGCAGCAAACCTAATAGCTTACTAGCAACTTACAAAATACCATTAGGTATTATTTTATATATTCTTCTTACAAACTTAAAAGGTTGATAGTACAGGTCTACTTAACCTAGATATTCAGAATGGTATGAAGTTTGTGACTCAAATGATTGTCATTCTTTGACATAAAACTGCAATGATTTGCTAACAGGCCACTGTGTATGGATGTTGGACCAAAGCTATGCAAAATCTGTACTGATGAAAGGCTTAACTTATCCCTGTAACTCCCTTCAATTAGAAACGGTCTGGAGAAAAGACTGAAAATATGAAGCAAAATTTTAACACTCTGCAAAAATTGACACCTGCGTATAAAGCTCCCTGCATCAAGAATAAAAATTCCCACCTCCACCTAACATATTGAACTGACAAACCTAAAGAAAAAGAATTGTGACATCCCTCGGGATTCCAGCTAAATTTCCCAGCAAGAGACTCCTCCACTGACATTGCCTCCCCTGAGCCACCTTTACAGCAGTGACAAATGTAATTTCAAATGTTGTGGTGCCTGTTTTCTAAATGGTGATTAGGCAGATCCATCCCCATTTCACTCTTCCAAGAGGGCACACTCCGCAGAATTGATCTCAGCAAAAGCACCCCACCAGGCACCATTCCCAACAAAAATCCTCTCAATCTACATGTCGCAGATAGCGAGGACCCATACTACAATGTGCCAAAGTCACAGAAAGCATGGCATAATAAACATGGCTATAACTTTCCTGCTTTCACTTGCATAAACATAAAGAAGAATAATTAACCAAAACATTGTGGTACTTTGGCTAAAACAGCTCTTTTGCCTTGTTTTAATTGAATTGGGGTTGGGAGGGTGGCTAAAGGGGTTGGGAGGGTGGCTAAATGGCTAAGATGTTTGCCTTACAAACACAGGGTGCAGGGTTTGAATCTCACAAGGGATAATTGGCTAGGCTTAAAATGGCTCGCAAGGGCAGTTAGCTTAGTACTAAACTATGAACCTATGAACCTATGAACCTATGAATACCTAAATAATCAAGCCAGCCTTACAAAATATCCCACCAATGTATTGTTTGTTTAATTGACATCATCAGCATCTTAACTACACACTATATGAATAATAACATGGTATTACAATGTATAATAGTTTTAATTAAATCTCATCTTCGACCGGATTCAATTCGCGCCAAGCTTTTCATTCATTCAAAGTTGCACGCCAGGCAGTTCAGTTAATGTAATTGTATACTGGGAATTTGGAGCAAACATTTGAAACAGCAATCTGTGTGTAACTATGGAATAATAGCACTTAAGATGTTTGGGGATGCAGCATTCACTAAGGTGACACAGCAGTACTCAACTTCTACTAGCTGCCATTGCTCAAACAAAAGTCACAACATAAGCGATTTGCCATTCCACTGCCGTAACATTTCCCCCATCCACCCTATATCCTCAGTGTGCAATATCTCCTCATTTACCCTGCAATCACAGCCTGTAACACTTCCCCATCCATCCTGTGTATGCAGTGTGCCAAAATCTACCCCATTCTTGAATACTCACCTTTCCTTGTTCTCACATAGCACCTCCGTAGAATGATATTGAATTCGTACTGCCCCTATGTTGGAAAGTCTATGTGCTACTTTTCCTTTCTGTGGTTTGCAGTCCTGTTCCTAATGTGACAGAGTCTGCTACAAGTTCTGAACATGAATTCCTTTAGGAAAGGGGATAGCTGTTTGAACAACTGATAGTGTGCTCATAGTAACGGCACCTACCATCTCTGAGAAGTTGCCATCTTCACACAGTCCTTCTTTTGCCAAGCTACGACTTATGCCACATTTTCTTGTACGGCATAAGTTAAACCAACAAGCCTAATGAAAAGTGAGACTCCCCAACTTGCATAGCAAAATTAGATTGAAGCTATTACTCAAGCTCACCTGTAGAAGGGTCAAATCACACTGAAAAGCATGAGACTTTAAAATGTTAGCACGATTAACGTCCAGCACGGACAGCAAGAGGATAAAAATACCAGCATATATTTTTTTGTGGTAAAGAAGGTTATAACTAAGTAACAGTAACCCACCACCAGGAAAGGGACACGGTTCTCATGAGCAAAAGTTATTGCTGCAGCACACATGCACAGCAAGAACTTCTTGACAGAAAATTAACCACATGCGAAAAGCCACTCATGGCTAGCCCAACCTTTTTTTACACTTTACCAAACAAAATTCCCAAAGCTACGACAATGACCACTCTCTCACAAATACGTCTGCATCAAGCTGCTCTCCTGCACAAAACCTCCAGAACAAATACCGTTTCACCCTCCCTATCAATACTGCTGCTCTGCATCAGTAATCACAATAACCTCAAAATCTTCCACCATCTACTACCCCCATTTTCATGTCAGCAGCCGGTGCCAAACTAGAAGGGTTGAAACTGCGCTATTTTGCACACCCTAGCCAAGCAGAAACAGTAACAGCAAGGCTTCCAAGGATGAAGTTACTGCCATGTGTAAATATTCAACAGTTTCCTGGAATATAGATTAGGTCACATGCCCAGTCAAATTGAGGATGGTTGAGAGGTTTACCCTCTACTACCATGCCCCCCACGACTGTTACCACTACAGCACACAAGCACAATGAGCAGCCAGTACATGGAATGCCTCAAAGCCCCCAAAACAGTCTTATCAAAAGACTAGTTTTTCAGCAGCAACTACACCCCCCTTCCACTTTTATTTTCCTCAAAACTGTCACCAATACGATCTGCTTTTCTGTTTACCTCTCTTTATTTTCCTTTCCTATGCTAAAGAGGATCAAAATGGAAACACATGAAGGCCTTCAGAAACCACACTAATCAGAGATGCAATCCGTGACACAGCAGTGATGAACGACAAGACCACTTCAACAAACACAAAGGCGGGAAAGCAGAGAAAATGTCATATCATGTAACCACAGAAGAGCGACAAAGCTTGTGAATAATGGTATCTCGACAAAACTTACAACATGCAGCTACATAGATAACTATGAAATCAAGATAAAAATATAATGCAAAGGGGAAAGAAGGATTAGTAGAACAATTTCCTGAAGCTTGTTAGCATACAGTATAAATTTAACTTATGGAAGTGCAGCCACATGACACAGTAATTCTCATGTTTTGTCACAAGAATGCAACTATGGAGGGGGGGACCCACATCACAACAAGCCAACACGGAGCAGCAGCGATGGACTAGAGGGGCAGGAAGCACCAGCCCAAGAAATACCACAACACTCAAGCAATCCCCTTACAGTAGCAGAGTCCAACAAAGAATTTTTTTTTTAATGATACCACTGGCCATAAAACCCCACTTCAAGCAGCCTCCCTCAATGCTCCTATCAACTTAGCCTCTCTGCAAATGGCTAAGAAAACCTGAGATGTATAGCTACCCACAGACTGAGCAAACCCCCATGGCTCTAGCTACCACCATCTCCCACAATGCTGCCCATGACCAACACACTAACCTTATTTTCCTATGAATATACACATGTAAGATTCAATTCATTACCCAACCAAACGAATCCAAGGCCTACCTGCACCACAGTGTTAAGGTCGTCATGGATGTATTACTTGCATTACCAAGTTCATGCCAAAATGTGATTGCTTACCCAGCTACACTTGTCTAAATCTCTTAAGCCCCTCTCTACCCTTATCTCATTTCCTCCCAGTCCTCCCTGCCTCCACTAAACCCTTTTACTTCCCCAGTTCACTTACCACCCACAAATATCTATCTAACCTCTCATGAAGATGTCCCAGGACAACTTAGTTTGTTGCCAGACTTCATTTATCAGAAAATGAAGACATATATGAAGGTCTGACTGTGCAGATAATAAAGTCCCTAAACTCTTAGCGAGATGTTTACTGCAGTCAAAAGTATAGGGTTTGATTCTGTCTACCTCCATTTAAATACTGTGTGACTTTGTCGCTTAACCAGAGTACTTCTGGGTTGCCCCTTTACTGGGTTTAAAAAATTAAAAACAAACAGATTGGACATATGTATGAGGCTAAATACTCATGTGGTTTCTGAATAATAAAAGCAAGCAAGAGCTAGAGCATGGTCAAATGGTCCTAGGCAGAGTAAAGGTTCGGATCCCTCCTCCCCCACAGCCATACAAGTGTTCCATCACTATACCGTATCTCCCCATAAAGCACTGCTGAAACCAGTTAGTGTGCATACAATTTTCTTGTTTACTTTGAAAATTATCATAGAAACTTGGATTTAATTTCCAACTTTTATTAAAAATTTTACAGCAAAAATGCTGTCATTTGATGAACAAAACAAAACTATTCTCACATTGGAATGCATAAGTAATGGTAAACCTGCCTTCCTTTGAAACTTACAGTTTTTGAAAATGCATCTGGCAATCCATTTAACTGCAACAGATGTGCAGGGATTCATAGTCAAACTGCATAGCAATGAAACACTAATTAGGGGCCATCTGAAGGGTAAAGAAATTCAAAAGACATGAATTTGCTAACAGCCTGGACATCCTACCAGATACAAGTGTTTCTCTTTTCATGGGCAGCCCAGGAGCACTGCTGGTGCAATGGCATGGTTAGTTTTGTACGAGACAAACAAATGCTGAGCAAATCAAAAGCTGTACTGTTTGAAGAAGCTCATTAATAGCTCATGGCCTTAACACATGTAATAAGTACAAAACTGTTACAAACCAACACAAATTCAATTAAAAATGCATACATAGTTAATAATTTAACATGAATCTTACAGAATTCATGTTATACAGTTTATTCAAAGGCAAATATGCACACTGTCAACAGTCATAAAAACAAGGAAATCAAAGATGATCCCAATGAACATGGATCATAGGATGAAGCCCCTGTTTACTACAGATGATTCTTTCCTTTCAATTATAACTACTCTGGGATGCAGGATATACACATAAAGACACACACACACACACACAGACACACACACACACAGACACACACACACACACACACACACACACACACACACACACACACACACACACACACACACACACACACACACACACATATGACCATCAATTATAGCACCTTGTATGACTGCATACATTTATATGTTTGCTTGTCATAAAATGAATGAACAAGTACATAAATAATGACTGAGAAGTATATTTCAAGTTACCATTATGAGAGCAATAATGTGCATCCAGTTGCACACCCCCATGCCCTCCCAATGTAGTAACACAGGAATTAAAGGCAAAGACACCAAAATTAAATACAGATTTTAAAGCTTTCCCTTGTGTACTTAGAAATCTGCATTAGCAAGCAATTTCTGAAGGACAAAAAGTCTGAAACTCGCATTCTTGCCACAACACTTTGCTAGAAAGCAACAAATTTTACAATGGACATATCAAAGTAATTTTTAATTATTTCTTCACTCAAAGAATTCTGGAGAAATGTAAGAATAATTGGGGGAGGGATAAAGGCACCAGAAGGGAAAGATTTAAATACTATTTTTTAATCTTTATTAGCCAGGTAAACTCATTGCAGAAAGTGTCCCATATAACTAATTTTAGCTTTAGTTTTAGCTAGAAGGGAGCACAGGTACTGTCTGAGAAACTTGCTCACAGTCACTACATAGGCAAATGGAGGTGAGAGGATTCGAACCCTGTATGTTTGACTACAGGAACCAATTTGTTAAGGACTCAGAGCTTTAAGTGTGTGACAATTCTAATTCATTTAAAAGATTAACAGAGCTACAATGGGTGTTGCATGGAGATGAATTTTCTGAACAATGAGAATTATGATACTCAAATGACTGATATATAACAAAAAAAAAAAAGGACCAGAGCTCCAAGCTGTTTATGTGCTGTCTCAACAGTGCATGGTCTGATTGTCTCTATTTCCAAATGTGTGACTCAGAAAATCAGTTAACCGAAAATGTTTATCTAAATGGGGCATCACACACACACACACACACACACACACACACACACACACACACACACACACACACACACACACACACACAAACAAGATTAAGAGATCACAAAAAGGACATCTCACATTTGGTTTCTTTGCTGCATAAAGACATCTCTGCATTGTTGCAAACTTCCTCTGCTGCTTACAAATGCAGTAGAAGGCATCAGAGCCTTTTGAAAAGGTCCACACACACATTTGACATAAAAATGTGATTAAAAGACTAAACTGTTGACACTCAGCTGAAAGAGGCAGACACTTGCATACAGCCAGGCAAGACACATTTTTAGTATTCCAGGGACTGGGTCACTCAGGGGCCCACACTGTCACAGGGTTCACCCCTAATCACATCATACCTTACTATGCTATATGATATGATCCTTAACAGTATGGGACATCTTTACTCTCCACCAATGTAACTTCCTCTCTGGTCAAATCAAACCACAGGTCAGTCACATTCACCATATGGTAGAAGCCAGAAGCATCTTCCAATACCTTGGGACTGAGAGATTATGCTAACGGTAATATACTAAACTGGAGTACTGACCTGGCTGAATGCAAAATCCTCTTACAACTCAATGATTCAACTGATTACATGGAATCCTTTACTGCCAGATTCTATGTTTATGTAAATAAGTGCATCTGTCCCCCCACCAAACTAAATACAATGTCAGATTTAAAAATAAACCCACATGGTGGAAATATAATCAAGCTCTATAATAAAAGGAACTAAATTTGCTGTATGCAAAAAGAAATTTAACTCCTGAGATGCCAAAAATACTCTTGCTAAACTAAATGCGGAACTCTGGACCTGATCAAATCACACAAAGCCAGATATGAGATAGAAATAGCCAACCAGGTGAAAGAAGACCACAAAGCATTCATTAAATGTTTGACCTCAGAATCAATACCCAGCACTGTCATGAACTAATAGCAAATTATAGCATATACTAGGACCTAAAGGACATAACCAGTCTACTAGCATACAGATTTGGCTCAGACTTCACTACTCTCTCTTCCTGTATTCAGAAACCAGATCTACAACTACCTCAAATCTCCCAAGTCTTCAAGGCACTCTCCAAGGCTAAGAAAACTACTTCTATGAGGCAAGATACCATATTGGGCTGCCTACTGTCCAGCCTGAAAAATAACTTTTTAGATTCACGTACAGAGGCTGTTCAATATCAGCTTTCAAACAGGCTTTATGCCAGATGAATGGAGGACACCTACAGTCATCCCCTTACAAAAAGGTAGAGTATCAATGGACCTAGGTCATTACTGACCCATAGGTCTGAGCTGCCTTATTTGTAAAGCTAGGGAACGGATCACTGTAGAATTAATAAATAAGGGCATTGGTTAATTATAAACTCTTAAATGAAACCTTATATTCTTCAAGGCAGATTCTGGCTACTCACCATAGATTATTTCTTCAAGAAGTTTACTGAAGAAACAGATGAAGGAAATTTAGTATACATTGCATATCTAGACCTCACAAAGGTGTTCAACACCATACCACACTCAGGTAATCTAGATACAATCTCCCAGTTAAATGTAAATTCCTGTGTAACTCACTAGATAGCAAATCAGAAAAAGAACTCAAGAAATTAGGGTGGGTGACTATCTCAAACAATCATAGAATCCTTTAAAATGAAAAGCAGCTGGGCTATGTGGTCATTTACACCTTGTTAGTACCCACTTTCAGAATCTACTTCACTTTTTTATGGAAAGATACGCCAGTCATGCAGGCAGTAAATTTGTGAATACCTATTCAGTTGCCTAACTACTTTTTAAGCTAGGTTAAAAGTTTGCTTCAGAGAAGTAATCATTGCATGATGCATCTATGTCTACACCATCATTTGTTTATCTGCTGAAGAAGGCTAAGATATCTGTTCTTAGTGTTCCCGGGCTGTTTGACTTATGGAGATATAAGATATCCTGTACCACCAGATCTCTAATGACCCCAAAATCAAGGCACAAATTGTCCCTAAGGACTATACAGGACACTGAATTCAGGGACAGAGCCTCCAGACTATCCTGGTAGCTCAAGTCTTTTAGGCCCATCATCTTTTTTTGTTGGGAACACCTCTGAGGTCTCTGCAACTGCTTAATATGTCTAGTAAGATGTAACTCAAAGAGGCATTGTATTCTATGATGGGCTTGATCAGTAGAGTATATAGAGGGTACGGACTTCTTTGGATCTAGAGGAGATACTTGCAATCAGCTGTGCCAGACAGAAGGATTTCCTAGCCACCATTGCAACATGATAATCAAAGGAGAGGGAATTATCTACCCATGTCTAAAGATGTCTCACAATGTCTTCATTTTGGAGTGGAGTATTGTCTATACTGTAAGCTGGGTTGAGGAATGTTTACTAATTGCAGCATACTGCAGTTTATAGCATTTAGTTTTAGCCCATTTTCTGTCTATCAGTTACTAACATGTGTATGTTTAAGTGGTAGGTTCTGCATGTCTGAAGGAGATTTGAGGATGTTGTCTAGTTTACAATCATCTGAAAACTTAGTTAACCAGAGAATACTAATTGTGTATCCCAAGGTTCAGTCACTGGGCCACTCCTCTTTGGCATTTACTTCTCAACGGTCAAAGCAAATGTTAAAGGTTTATGGCTGACCAAGTTTATAGATGACAGTAAACTTGGTGCCATCATAAACTACTCAGTGGATTCCAGCATCATCCAAGAGGGCCTTTCACAAAAAATACATGATTCTAAAACCATAGACTAAAACTAAATGCCAATAAATATAAAATACTATCCTTCAGCAAGCATAATTTCCCTTGTTACTATCATATTTGCAAAACACCTCTAAAAATTGATCCAGTAGTCAGGGATCTGGAAACCTGTGTTGACAATCAACTGTCTGTTGACTACAACTCCACTGTGTAAGGAAATCCTTTATCATTACAGAGCTTATATCTAAATGTATGGTGAATGGGTCCAGAGATGTAATCATTCCACTATACTTAGCTCTCATTAGGCCATTCATTGTATATAATGCCCCTATTGATATGTACCTTTACAGACACTTGTCTTAAATGGAACAAGCGCAATGGTTTCTCTTTTTAAATCCTTGTTTTTCTTTGTATCTTACAGGCTAATAAGAGGCAACTTCTGCCTCATGTATAGAACGTCAATAAACCCTGGTGAGGGGAACTCTGGCTTGTGTACAGATCTACAACAGACCCTATCCTTTCAGACACACTACATATTCACTATAGAAGAAGAATATAACATAAACATCCACTCAAGGGATCACAGCATAAACAGGATATGTTAGAGGGATAGGTATGTGTCACAGAGAATGACACTTGTTTGGAACTGCCTTCCACACTACATAAAGCAAATTACTTCTCTTACTCAATTCAAATCTAATTTGGATGAATAGATGGGAAAACTCAAATTCACCCCCAGTTTAGCAAGTATGTCCCTCATAGATGGGGACAACAAGCAAATATACCCATAGATTCTTGTTCTGCTCACTTCTGGGCTATTTATTAACAAAATAAGGGTTGAAAAGAGTACCATGGAACTATAAGGTTAGGTTTTCTAAGATCCTCACTAATCAATAGTCTAGTAAGCACCTATGAGCTTGTCAACTATTGGTGAAAAGAGATAAAGCCTCGACCACAAGCTAACCTATCAGGGCTCAGTTACAGGCTTAGGTATCTGCTGGGGCTGATACAGATAGGATAGATATAAGTCACAATGTGACACAATCTTTCAGAAGAGGAGCAATGGATGCAAATTTGGCCCATGGGTGGGCATTTGGCTCATCAAGCTGCCTCTCTGTGTTGGTCTTTAAAATATGTGCACAGGGGTGGACTCGTATGGGAGTTACATTATGGCCTTCATAATTATGACCTTCATAGTGCTGCTGTTGTATATCTTTCCACCCGTGGAAGGTGACAGGGTCATAATAACACTGTCCTTAGTGGGATGCTCACAAAGACATCCTCTGTGGCTATCTGTAAGATGGCCTTTTTGGATGGCTCTCATCTTCATCCTGGGTATCTCTGGTATAGTGGAATGATGGAGTTTAAGTCTGATTAGAGAAAGCTTGATGGCAACAGACATGCATGTATGAGCCATATAGAAAAAAAATCAAAACTATTGTGAAAACTATCAAAATATATCCGTCTGGCAGTTAGTGCAGGTGATGAAGGCCACGAGCTGTTAACAGGTTGTTTCCTGTAGTCCAGGATTTAATTCCCTCACCCTCCATTTGCCACACTGTCTGACCCTGAGAAAGTCACTTAACCATAGTTTGCTTTTAGGCAATTAGGAAATTAGGCTAGGCTATCAGGTCCCATGAACTGCCTGGCATGTCTATTAACTATGTATGAATCTTTAGTCTTCGGTCTCAAATTCTGTGAACTGTTCTAAGGCAATGTGAAATGCTTGCAACTAGGATTGTGTCAGTGTGGCTTGTTTTCATTTGTATAAACGTATGATTGCCTATGTAGCAAGTGATGGTTTAATAAAGATGTTTCTTGTTTAAAAAAAAAGGCAGACATTGAATAATTTATGTAATGTTGCTTAGGTTATATGATATATAGCAATATATGTCAAGTAAAATGTTTATGTTAATTATAGTGTGATTACTTTTACATTTGCCTATGTTACAAGTAATAATTCAATAAAGGTGTTTGGAAAAAAATTAAAGATTAAAAGGCATAAAATACAAATTTAAGAGGGATTCCAATGTTTATTGTTACTGTCATATCTTCAGCTGCATAAAGAAGGTGGGATAATTTGCCTCTGCTGTGGTGTACACCACTGACTCAGATATGGAAGACAACAGAGATGAGGGTAAAGTTGAAGTTCAGAAAGTGTCAGCCAAGTGGTAGCTCCAAGACTGCCCCAGCTGATACTGAAATACCAGTTACCAGCACTAATAATTTTGCCAGTCCTGTTAGGACTAATAGACAATCTTTAGCTCTGAATTTACCATAACCAGGTCATTGTCTCTTGTATCTGACAAACTAGCAATCCAGAAAAAGAGATTCACAAGGAGGGCCACCTGTGAAACGTGGAAATAAAATTTGCTAGTCCATACTGAAGTTTAACAAGCAAAAGTAAAATCAGAGTTATCTGAATATGTATTATTGAGCAGTTTAAAAAACACCAGTGGTATCCCTTTTATTGTAAACATTTCTTATTTGTCCTTTATTCAACAGCGAGTTGAAGGACTACATAGGCATAACATTTATTCCATTTTATATATATATATATATATATATATATATATATATATATATATATGGTTATATAAAATGAAACTGATTCCATTTTCATTTACGTATTTGCTCCTCATGTAAGTTTTCATTTAATGGTAATGGTGATACTCATTTCCAGCAAAATTATGTGATATATTCTGATAACATGCCTTTGGAGCATTGATCATCTGATTATCATAGGTTCATAGGTGTGCACTAGGCTAATGGCCCTGGAGCCTTTACAAGCCTAGCCCATAGGATTACCCTGGCATTGTGCCACCCGACCTTAGTTTCCAGTGCCTCTGTTGAGTAAAGCCACTGGAGTGATCCCTGGGGTGAATTTTCTATTTCCCATCCACTCATCAAAATTTCTCTTGAAGACGGCCAGTGAGGTGCTCTGTTTGACATGTATGGGAAGTCTATTCCATAGCATGGGCAGTCTCTGGGTTATGAACATGTCCCTCCAGCTTGTTTTGTTGATTGTGGTAATGAGGTTGAGGTCTCTGGAGCATGTGGTGCAAAGGGATTGGGATTTCTTTAGATGTAGCATTTCTAACAGAGCTGGGTCAGACATGGCTGTGTAAGTCAAGCAGAGATTGCCTTTAAGTAGGTGATATGAGACAGAGAATAGATGGAGTTTTCTGAGTCGGTCCATATAGGACAAGTGTTTAAGGCAGAGGATCCTCTTTGTGAGGCACTTTTGCAGCCTTTCCAGTTGTTGCAGGTGTCTAGTGAGGTACATGCTAAATGGGGCATTGTACTCAATGACTGGCCTAATCAGGGAAGAGTAGAGGGAGACAATGACCTCTTTCTTCCTGAATGCAAAACCCTTTGTAATGAGATGTGCCACATAGAAGGACTTTCTGCCACAGTGTCAATGTTGTGGTCAAAAGAGAGGTTCCTATCAACCTGTGTTCCCAGATCTCTTATAACACCTTCTGTGTTCAGTGGACTACCATCGATGTGGTAATTCACGAGAAGTGGGTTTTTCCCAAAGGGGATAACGACACATTTTTTGGCATTGAGCTTAAGGCTATGGTTCTGACACCAGTCGTTGGTCTCAGTGAGCCCCTTTCTGTAGGATATCAGCATCACTTGGGGAGTTAATAATAGCTCCCAACTTGCAATTGTCTGCAAACTTTGTCAGCCAGAGTCCCTTTGTGTTGGCCTGGACTTCAGAGAAGTAGATACCAAACAGGAGAGGACCCAGGACCGAACCCTGTGGGACTCCACACGTGACTGGTTGACAGTCTGACTTGGAGTCAGCTACTTTCACACTGTGGGTTCTATCTGTGAGCCAGTTTGCAACCCACCTAGTGATATAGGAGTTGATGCCTAGCATAATGAGTTTTTCTATGATTCCTGAGTGGGGAATGGTATCAAAGGCTTTGGCTAGATCAAGGTAGGCTGTATGAACCACCTTGCCATCATCCGCATCTCTGGTGACTGACTCAAAGAAGTTGACCAGTTTGAGCAGGCATGATTTACTCTTCATAAAACCAAACTGTGTGGGATACAGAGTTTGTAGATTCCGGATATCCTTGTTTATTAGGTCCATGATGATGCATTCCATAGCTTTGCATATCAGACTCATCATGCTAATGGGGCGATAGTTCCTAGGGTCTGCATTCGCTCCTGCTTTGTGGAGAGGGATGACTGTAGCAGTGTACCATTTGGTAGGGACAAAGCCTGAGGTGAGGCTGTGACTGAACAGGGCACACAGGTGCGGTGCCGGTTCACTCTGTAGTTCATGTAGAACATAGCCAGGGATATTGTCAGGTCCCACAGAAGCTGTATTCCTGGTCTTGGACAGTGCTGTTTTAACCTGTACAGCAGTAACAACTGGTGCTTGGCAATCTACTGGTATTGTGATTGGTCCTTTGGTGGGGCAGAGAGGGGTAAGGTTGTCACTGAATCTGTCAGCCAGTACATTGGCAATATCTGTTGGCTCAGTATAGGAGGTACCACTGTGCAGTAGCTTAGAGCAAATCTGGGTATTGCCGTGGAGATTCTTTACATAACTATAGAAGGCCTTGTGGTTGTATTTACTATCTGCTGCAATTCTGTTTTCATAGCTAGCTTTAGAGGATTT
>NC_056725.1:689287055-689292055 GCF_019279795.1 Protopterus annectens
CCTAAACTGTGAATTTGTTACAAGGAAAAAAAGGGGTTTGATGACTTTCCACATTTTTGTCTCTGGCTTTCATCAACTTCTTAAGTTCAGAAACAACCCTAAACATCTTCATTTTTTTATCATGGATAAAGTGAGACTTAAACTTGGAGAAAGATATTGGAGAAAAATGAAAGAGCTTCCCTTGGCTCATTAATGTTCCATATAAGGGACTAAATGGTTGATCAGAGTAATTAATGTAATTTACACTCCTTCATGAAAGAGAAAGTTAAATGGTAAATAATTTATTGTTATTATTATTATTATTATTATTATTTGAATCAAAGTTTATTTTTGTCACCTCACAGCAAGAGGTTCTCTGCTTCAATTCTCAGCTGGGGTGCCTTCTGCGTGAAGTCTGCATGTCCTCCCTGTGGTCGCGTAGGTTTCCTCCAGGAGCTCCAGTTTCCTCTCATATTCCAAAGACATGTAGTAGGTGGAATGGACACTCTAAATTGGCCATTGATGTGAGTGTGTGTATGAGTGGTACAGATGAACTGTAACTGGAAAACTAGTCACCTGCGGTGTAAACTTTGGTTCAAGATGATTGTCACTTTTAAAGTGACATCCAGATCCCATCTGCAAAATGGGAAAAAGGGGTTGAGCATGGATGGATTCAGGCCTTCAATTGCTGGTCTTGAATTTGTTATAGAGAGTCCATTGGCATAGCACTTTATGTGTACTGTTACAGATGCTTCCTAGGATTACGGAAATTGGTGTGCTGTTTTCCCATCAGTATGCATAATGTCTTGTAAGAACAACTAACTTTGCTTTAACTTTTGCTTCCCTCATGAAATCAGTAATATAGTTTGGGACTATTAACCATAGATGATCTTTGAATAGCAATAACCTTTATCTGCAGAATAATCTAAAGAAAGTAACTTGGTCTGTATCTGTATTTGTACACACAGGAGTATGTTGGCCACATTTTCAGATGCACAAAGTGGGACATTTTTTTTTACAAAGAAACATGGCACACAATATTGCGTATAATTTGAATAGGTTGTTGAAGAATGGCATTATAGATAAATCATTGTTTGAATATTTTAATGTTCAGCATCCACTTACACCTGTTATACAAGGTTTGCCAAAATTACATAACAATAGTTTAAACACTCCCTTTCGCCCAATAGTGGTGGGATGCAACTGGTGCACAGAACCCCTTTCTATCTATTTGGAGAAGGCTTTTAGACCAATACTGAATTTAAACAAATATATATTGAAGGATATACAGCATTTTTAAATGACTTGTTTACATTTACTGAGGAACATCAGTCAACATCAGAGAATATGTTTTTAGTGACATTAGCTGGCACATCATTATTTACAGTGATACCGAATAATATAGAAATTAAAAGTGTCGAACATTTTTGGAGACTCTATGCTGATTTTGACGATAATAAGATTAAGTTGTATACCCTGTTAGTATGTGTGTTAGAAAATAATACTTTTGTGTTTGGGGAAACTTTTTACTGGCAGAGAAATGGCGTAGCTATGGGCACTTCATGTGCCAATAGCTACGCCAATGTCGTTATGGCTATGTGGGAACAACAGTATGTTCTGAAGGGTCCCTTTCATGAATATGTATTGTTTTACAGGAGATTCATGGATGATTTATTCCTTTTAGGGAATGGGACCTATGCACAATATTGTGCATTTGTGGAGTATATCAACACAACTACCTCATATCTACGTTTTACTTCAATAATTTCTTCAGACAGTATCAATTTTCTGGATGTTAATGTTGATGTAGATGAAAAGGGAGTAATGGCCACCAGATTATATAAGAAATCGTAACATTGCAACCATTTATGTCTAGGGATAGTATGCACCCCCCCTATATTTTTAAAAATTTAGTCAAAAAACAGGTGTTCAGGGCATCTAGGCTCAATGTTCAACATCAAGATTTTATTAGTCAGGTTAATGTTCTAGAAAATGCTCTACAGGAGAGAGGTTGTGAGATGAAGGAAATTGTGAAGAACACTAGTGAGGTTAAACATATAAGAACAAGTAAAGCTAAACCATATTTTTCAGAAAAAAATGTTAATAACAAGAAAAGAATATGTTGAGAGTTAGAAAGTTGAGAGTTCCTTTGTTTTATTCCACCATTTTTTTCTTATATGCAAGTAACTAGAAAACACTGGAATATTTTAACTACAGACAAGGAAATAAGTGAATTAGTAGACCCTCAACCTAGATTTCTTTTTAAAAACATGAAGTCTCTGAAAAGGCAACTCTGTTATCCTGATTTCAGGAGAGATTGTAATGTTTAGGTCACTTCACCCTGTGTCAAATGCTCAGCGTGTAAATATATAGATAGTATAGCACAGTTTATACATCCTGATCAAGATAATGTGTATACATTTAATGTTTATGCTACATGTAATTCTGAACATATAGTGTATTTGGCTTATTGCACTTTATGTTCTAAGTTTATGTAGGCAAAACTGCTAGAACATTTTAAAGAGAGAATTAAGGAACATGTCTATTATATTAATAAATGTAACAGTGTTAGTGCTTTGGCAAAGCATGTATAAGCTACATATTCTGAGCATAAATTTAAGTTTATGGCTATAGGCAGAGTATATGAAAATATAAGAAGAGGTAATGTTAGAAATGCTACAGAGCAATTAGAAGCTAAATGGATAATTAAGTTAAGGGGTGGCTATGGACATGGGCTGAATAATGGTGTACCTATCAAACCGAAATTAAAATCTAGTCCGTTAGTAAAGTAATCTTGTATTATTGTGATTTGATTAAATTGTAATTTATTGTAGATATACGAATATAACATGTATAGCTTTATATAGGTTTTTTTATATGGGTTTATTACTATGCACTTATATATGTTTGTTTAGGGTGTATCTGTATGTTTAAATCTTAAGCGTTTATTGATTCATGTGATTAACAGTTAATTGGTAGCAATTTATATAGGAGCATTTTGAGTAGCTGTATTGACATCTGAGGAAGCAGCATAGACTGAGAAAGCGCTTATGTACTTTTCAATAAACTGAGTTTTCATATACTGGAGAACTTGGCTGTTTCTGGGTAAATCCATTTTGTTGGATATTTTTCAGGATGTTCTATGGTCATAACTAGTGTAACAGATTGCAGTTTTTTGTCAAAACAAAATTTGGGTTTTGTGTAAGTTGAGTTGTTTGCATTGCCTGATATATTCAGGTGTTTCAGATAGAGAATAATTGTTTTATGGAACAATTAGAAGAAAGTTAGAAAATATTTATTGCCCTAAAATATAAGGACATTTGCCATTTTTCATGTTTTTTTTGTGTTTTTTTGCAGGACATGACTACCAAACTCAGAAATATTCTGCATAAGAAGGTCAGGAAGTTACACAGAACAGTCATCCTGTCATTACCATTTGTCTTCTTGCAATATGGGTATTACATTAGTGGCAGTGGTGCAATCTTCCATCAACTAAAAATGTCTAATATTTCATTTTCTTTACTGTATGGTAACACAGAATCCTTTCTAAGTAAGATGTCTTTCCTAAAGAAAAAAAAAAAAAAAACAGAATGCATCAAATAAACACTTGTTAAACTCAAAAGTTTTTCAGTACCTCACAGTGCTTTCGTTTCACAAATGAGTCATTCCACTTTTGCATAATCATCTCATTCACCTTTAGGTTACCGCTAATACTGAAATCTAAGTATGTAAAAATATATACCATTCATTTTTTTTTTCAAATATATATTTATTGAATGTTTTTTAAAAAGTAAAAATCTCAAAAACATATCATAATAAATGATGCCAGGGCACTTCTATGGCATCTATATCATAACATCGACAGCTTAGGTTGTCGAATCCTAAAACATTGACACCCAACCATCAAAAGCTTACAATAGCGAATGGCCACATAATCAAATTCTTTCCTCGGGAAAGAATTTGAGTGGCCATTCGTAAACAAAATAAACAAACACACCCAAATATATTGGGGGGCTTCACCTCCCACACCCCCCAACTAAATATACCAACTCGGAGATCACTCTACATTGGGGAAAGGGCAAATCCCCGATAATGGCCAAGCAAATTCTTTCCTGAGGAAAGAATTTGATAAAGTGGCCATTTGCTATTATAAGCTTTCAATGATTAGGAGTCGCTGTATAAGCATTCAACAACCTAAGCTGTCGACAATACAATAGGAACCCCTTCTATGGGCTAGGCTTGTAAAGGCTCCAGGGTTGTTGGCCTAGTACACACCTATGAACTGGTTTAATATCATAAATTCGAAAATCAGAACAAAACGTGTCTTCATTTTTGAATTTATATATCGGAAATGAACATTTCCGATTTGTCCTAATGTCGAAAACAGCTGTGTATTGTCGAAAATGTCGCTCGCGACATTTTCGGCAATACACAGCACTCCCACCCATCCCGTAACTACCTACCTAACTAGCCTAAACACACAGTTATGCAGGGGGGCTTTGCCCCCCTGTGCCCCCCACACCCCCCCAACTTAATATTCCAACTCCGAGATCGCACTACAGTGAGGAAAGGGATGTATTTCCCTAACCGCACTGTACCACGATCCCCTCACATGAGCGAATGTTAGAATTGCGAATGCACAGTCCATTCGCAATGGTAACGTTCGCTCACATCACCTGCCGAAATATGAAGTATTCGAACATCTGTTGTTCGAATACTTCATAGCCGTGCAAGTGCATGTCGGCATTGAGATAGTAAACCCCTATGAACCTATAATAAACATGTGACAGTGAATATCTGAGGAAATAAAATCAAGTACCATAATAAACATAACAACTGTATGTAGTCTGTATATTAAAAAAAGCAGTTGGATAATGTATAACCTAGAAACTTTATATATTAAAATTTTAATATTCTCACTGTTTGAATACACGTAATATGTATAAATCCTTAAGAAAGATTGTCATAATATGTACAAATCCTTAGAAAGATTGTGACTTTCATGATGTTTTTACATCTTA
>NC_056725.1:689297055-689374555 GCF_019279795.1 Protopterus annectens
AAAGTAAAACAGCTCACTTTAATTAAAGAAAGTAGTGGTCAGTAAATATTAACAGATTACTACTTTGTAAGCTGCAACATCTGGCTGCTTGGGGTAATGTTCACAAAACAAAACTCACTTTGCCAAACACCATTATTATTTGACCGCGAAGGTCCTGTTTTGGAATGTCTATTTCTGATTATGTATTTCTGAACTCATCACATTATGGAGATGCAGAAAGATATTTTCTGAATAATAAAATGGCAAATGGCATCAGGCATTAATCTGAAATATCCCAAATGATTTACTGCTAAAAAACATCTTGATGGTATCTTGGGTACTGCTTACAAGACACTCATTTTCTGAATCCTACTCAAAGTATTTTCAGTCTTTGACTCCAAAAATATAAATATAAATATATAGCATCTAGGGGCACATCTTCTGTATCCTATAGCTTTAATGAGTAATCCTACAAAAACAAAGAATCTTGATCTCACACTTTTTTTTTCAGAAACAACTATACTATATTTTTGAGATAGGTCAAAAAATACAACTTAAGGATCATGGCTTCTCACAATTTTGCATTCAGTGGATTCACCATAAACCACGGGTTTGTAAATTTGCATTTCACCAAATACCATGCAGATTTTTTTATTTATTTTGTATTTCTTCTTCCTACAGTACTGTATCTCATGATATACTTAATCTTAAATAATTTAGTACTATTTCCTACACTACTAAATTGTTTCAAACAGCAGATTTGTGTGGTTCTGATAAAGTTTTTAAAGCTATATTTATAGAAGAAACTGTCATTTACCAAAATGATGTAAAACACACATCAAGAAAGCCGTACTTGCCACTTTTAGAGACATAAAAGATTTTTTTTTTTGCTATGACACCTGAGCATTGCGTTTTCTTTTAGACATTGTAATTTATTTTATTTTATTTGTTTACCAGGCTAGACCACTGGTGGTGCTGTGGTAGCATTGTCGCCTCACAGTAAGATGCTGTCCGGTTCAATTCTCAGCTAGAGCATCTTCTGCGTGGAGACATGCGTGAATGGGCGTACCTTTGTTGAAGGTTGTGCATCAGGGCTGGTAACTCGGCATGTAAAAATCAACTACCAATCATTAGTGGTCCAGAGTTCCGCTGTGGCAACACCTAACCAGGAAAAGCCGAAAGACACAACAACAACAACCAGGCTAGACCACTGATATCCACAGATCTTAATGATATTCAGCACAGGAGTGTTGTCTGGTTCAGTCACTTGCTCAGAGTAACACAGTTAAGCAATGGAGGCTGTGGACATCAAACCATAGGAAACAGTTCATTAACAGCTCTTAAATCTCCTGCACCAACATTAACATTCAGAAATATTTAAAAAATACAGGGAAAGAGCAGCTGGTCGGGTTAATGTTTTGGAATGAAGGGGTTAATGCTTATCAGGGTATACTTTTAGGCTGCTACAATGCTACACTAATTTGAAGTCATTCAGAAAGCATATCAAAGAAAAAATAAATATACTTTGTTTTGAAGGGGCAGACCCCCTGTTATCCTACCTGGGGGAGCAAGCTTCTCACATCCCCAACCTTATATACGCTGTCTATGTGGTCACACAAACCCGAAGGCAAAGAAAATTTCTCTCTCAGGGAAGAAAAAGAATCCCTGCTGAAGCATAAAAGGAAACCACACTAACAGCGATTTCCTTTGGAAAATAGCTATTAGTGAGTTCAACTTAATCAGTTGTGCTCCATCCAGTTTGTACTTGATGAGGTGTTAAGAAAAAGTACTTTTAATGAAAAATATTTTGGACAGATGAGTCTGGTTAGGCATTATTTCATGAAACAGGTTTCAGCAAATCAACAAATTGCATCACATCCAAGTCAAATTGCTTAGTTGAATTTTTCAATGTAATGGAAATTTACTCATCAGATAAAAGCGATTTGATGAGCATCACCTTAAGAGCTTTTTAATAATAAAATACTGGACTCATCCAACTAAAAATCCTTTCTATTAAACTAGAACTTGAAGTGGCCCTTCCACCCTTTAAAGGTATACACTTTTCAATGTAGAAAATGGTATAAAAAAACAGAGAAGATGGCAGAAAATACTAGTATGACTAGAACAATAAACATGTATTGATGAGAAAACAACATAAGCCAAGACTGCAGCATTAATGATGTATAACAACCGAGAAACATAATAACAATTCCTATCTATAACAATATCTAGCCACTCCCACTATTACTATCTCCTATCACCTTCTTGCTAAGCTAATTATTTCTACACCCAATCCCTCTACCTTCCTTAAGCAGCACTCTCCATCTATTGGCTGCTTCATACCCCCTCCCACTTTAGTAGCCCAATCTCACCTTCTTTGACTTTGCATTTCCAGGTACAACAGCTCCTCATCTCTCCAATAATGTTATACTCCTTTCTAATACCCATTCTATTAGCCCCATACCTCCTTACCTTATATGAAAGCCAACCTCTCATAGAACTTCAAATCCCAAAGGCCCATACTCTCACCCCAGATGTCAAATATTCCTCCTTCTATCATATTCATATGATATGTAGGACATATCCTACATTATACCCACACTCACTACACACTAACTCCAGGAAAATTAGCTGTAAATTCAAACACTACTATAAAATTGTAGATAAATTCCTGAAACTTATTACCAAGCTTAAATCCAGCATACTGCTTGATGGGGATATACACCCTAACTCAAGCCCTGCCAACTCAGGAACATACTCTCCCTCTACCTGTCAGCTAAATCATAAGCCCACAATTTCCAGACCTCCTAACTCTCTCCTAACCTGTCATCTGAACATCAGAAGTATCAATAACAAAGTGCATGAACTTCATGCACTCCTCACTGAACACTCCCCTGAGATCCTTTGTCTATCAGATACTTGGTTAAAACCTGCTGTTACTGACAATGAAGTAACATCTCCTGGGTACAACATACACAGACTGGATCGTGCTTCCAGGAAGGGGGGTGGGGTAGCCATACTCTATAAATCTGAACTGAATATATCCACAGATGTTATACAACCACCCCAGGCTGATAACTTAGAAATTCTAGCTACCAAACTGCAACTCAACAAAAGTAAATGTATCTATGTCATCTGCATGTATATTCCCCCAGGTAACAATATATCTGTACTAGAAGACATCTTACACTGGATATCTAGCCACTATCCTCAAGAAATCCTCCTTCTTGGAGATGTTAATATAGACTGGGCCACTTATTCTTCAGAATCCCCTACCAACCATATTAACCTGTACTCATTTACTCAAATCATCAATACTCCTACTAGGTTAGGTAAACCTAACCAAAAAGAAAGCACAGTCGATTGGACACTCGTTAATGGTCACCCCAACCTGTATACCTCTGGGAACCTCCCTGATACTCTAAGTGATCGCCTTCTCACATTCATTATCAAGCACAAAGCTATTAATCCTAAACTACCCTTGCTAAGAAATGTTAGAAATAAAAAAAAGTGCGACCTAGCCAAATTCCAACTAGAACTAAAATCTTGTAATTAGTCCATCCTAAAACTTCTCCCCTTAGAGGAAGCTGTCTTGTACTTTAACAATAAATTCCTTGAGATCTTTGACTCACATGCTCCCACTCATCTAAAGAGATCCAAGGCAAAATCTGCACCTTTCGAAAGACACTAGAATCAAAATTAATCTTAGAAATAAAGCCTGGGCCTCATGGCTCTCTACTAAACTACCTCATGAACAAATTAAATACAGGCAACTTAGGAATGAGGCTAATAATGTATACTATTAGACAAAAAACAATACTATTGCAATTTACAAATAGTAAATCAAAACAACCCACAAAAGATCTGGGTAGGGCTGAATAATCTAATACACCCTGGTCAAACTACTACCCCCATCCCAGCTGCCACTACTGATAAATCACCTGCAGAAGTCTCGGACAGCTTTAACAGATTCTTTACCAAAACAATTCAAGCCCTAGCTAGCCAACTACCTCCTAGCTCCCCCAGTCCAAAAAGTACCACCCCTAGATACCTACCCCTATTTAGCTATCAACCCATCACCACATCATTTATCTGTACCCTAATCAGAAAACTTAAACCCACCACACTCTCAGCCGACCAACTTCCAGCTGAATACCTAGAAAAATCAGCTGGTGCCATTGCCTACCTGGTCTCAATACTTATTAATCGAGCCATATTAGAAGCAAAAATCCCTACTATCTGGAAAATATCTTATGTAATCCCTCTTCACAAAGGAGGCAGTTCTACTGAACTCTCCAACTATAGGCCTATAGCAATATTTTCTCCTCTAGCAAAAATAATGAAAAAATGTATTCAGAAACAGTTCCTGTACCATCTTATCCAGAATCACCTCTTGGCAGCCACCCAACATGGTTTTAGACCTCACCATAGCACTACCTCAGCCCTACTAGTCTTTTCCAATACTATAAACCTTAACCGCAACAATAACTACATTTCTTCAGCTCTTTTTCTGGATCTTTCTAAAGCCTTCGATATGGTTGACCACAAACTACTAATCCAAACCCTGCAAACAGTTTGTCTAGATTCTAAAACCATTCAATGGTTTAATTCTTACCTAAGTGGAAGACAACTGGCTGTGCTTTGGCAGAGCAAACTGTCCACCTTACTACCTAATACCCTAGGAGTACCACAAGGTTCTATACTAGGGCCCCTGTTATTCTCCATCTTCATCAATGACTTGAACACTGTTATACCTAAAGTCAGTTGTATCCAATATGCAGATGACTCTACTCTGATCTGCTCGGCAACATCCCCAGAGGTACAGTTATCTACCCAGACCACCTTTACCACAATTGAAAACTGGCTTGCCAAACGATGCCCGATACTGAACCCTAAAAAAACTAAAATGCTGTTATTCCTACCTACACAAAGGTCTAGTGCCATTGACATTACAATTAAAGCAAGGGATGGCAAAGTAATCTCCCCTGACTTATCAACTAAACTATTAGGTGTTATTATAGATAACAACTTAAAATTTGACCTACAGGTTAATCAATTGATCAAAACCATCAATAAAAAACTAGGATCCCTGTACAGAATAAAAGCCTTCCTAACTCCTCCAGCCAAAGTTGACATTGCTCGTTCCCACCTTCTCCCTACTCTTATGTATGTATCCCCTCTACTCTGTAATATTAGCAAGACTGTCCTGAAAAACTCTCTGTTACAATCACATTGCCAGGTTTGCCTCAGGGCTGCCTTACAGGGCACATCACTGTGTCAATCTAATCCAGCTTGGATGGCTGGAACTACCCAGTCTAATCTTATATAACCAACTGGTTATGGCCCACAAAATTATATGTAACCCTGAAAATACCCCTGCACTCAAAAATCTGGTCACCCTATGTAATAATCCTAGACCGCTGCAATCTGCAAACAGACTCCTTTTCCAGATAAGTAAATCTAATAATTTAGTTGGTGACTGTCTCTTCACAATCTCTGTAGGTAGATCATGGAGCTCTATTCCACTTGATATCACCTTACTCTTGTCACTAAGTCAGTTTAAAACTAGGCTCAAACACTACCTGGGATCAAACTGGTCATGCTACTGCATCAAGCCGGGTTAAATATTTCTCTGAAAAGTGCACTGATGAATGTAGCCTATCATGTACTGCAACTTTCACACTCACATATTGAAAAATGTACCTGAGGAATTATTATTATCTTTGTCCATCGAGTCTATGTAAATATATTATATGTAATGTGTATTGTCTGCCTCTAATGTCTGTTAAGTTTGATTTTTTGGAATCTGTAACATGAGACACGTAATTAGATTTTTGACATGCAATTGATTTTTTATACCTTGGAGCTTTTCTCCCCGGGCCTCCACTGAAAATGGACATAAATCCAGTTGGAATTTCCCAGTCAACAAATGTAAAATAAAATAAATTCCTGAATAGAATAAAACAAAGGGGGGAAAGAACTGGAATTCATAAGATGATTCCAGTTAAATCACCTTTATCAGGTAAATTTCCATTAGACTGGCATCACCTTATGGGCATGAATAATAAGGCAGGGATACAGCTACCTATTCTTGCACTGGGTGCTATCTCCCAGTCTGCCACCCCACCACCCCATGTGATTAAGCTTAGGAGCAAAAAAAGCTCTTCTCCTCAGACTTGCAAAAAAAAAAAAAAAAAAATGATTCGTACAGTACTTCATGTCTGCCACAAATGCAATACTACCACTGTACTGAAGAGCAGTTGGGCTCTGCCTAACCTCGTGCACCTAGGGTAGCTGTCGCATTTGCTCCAACCCTGATCACTCTTCTGTGAATAAGTTCTAAAATGTAAGACAAAGAACAATTTAGGGTGAGTTACCAGGAATGGGACAGTCTATCCTTGGCAAATAAAAGTGAAGGAGCAATTTTTGATCTAGAGGAATTGCAAACAGTCTCTAAAGGTTGGAAATGTTGAAGGTGAGCTCCATATGGCTTCACCACAGATCTTCAGAGTGAAGATGTTAATGCATTCTGCCAGGAAGTAGACACCACTTTGGGGGAATGTGCTGTGGTATCTAGTGGTGGAGGGGTACATCCTGATACTTGCAGCTGATAAAAATAGATATCCAATATTTTGGGGTTTTCTGAGTGTATATCTGTAAGTCCCTCTTCATATCCTAAGGAGAGATATCCTTTTCAGACTACTATAGGAAAGGGTCTGAAAAGAAAGGCAACTTTGATAAACTGATATTTTTTGAACTTGGAATTGATTTTTGGAATGAAGGAAGGTCTTAGTTTTGGGGTTTTCTGAGTGCATATCTGTAGGTCCCTCTTCATATCCTAAGGAGAGATATCCTTTTCAGACTACTATAGGAAAGGGTCTGAAAATAAAAAGGCAACTTGATAAACTGATATTTTTGGAACTTGGAATTGATTTTTGGAATGAAGGAAGGTCTTAGTCTGAAAGACTCATTAGACTCACAAAACAGAAGGTTTGGTGGATTATAAATGAGAACTTCTACTGTCTGAACAACTGACTGAAAGGAATACAATGGTTGTTAATACCCAGAAGACTGTGTCCAGTCCATTGATCCATAGGGGTCTCAGACTAAAACCAAGAGATAAGTCCCAAGAGTAGCAGTTGGGTGTTGATGGAGCACCATATTTTCTGTTGTCTTAAAAGCCTAAGAACATCTGGATAGGATCTGGGTAGGAAGCCTTGAACAGGTAATGAGGTTCAGCTTCATTTAAGTGCCTGTAAACTTAGCACTACTATAAAGCATAAGGCAATGAAATTTGTAAAACAGACATCAACAAATAAATTTGACTCATTAGTGCATACATAGTGTGGAATGTCACACCTCTAGCAGCCTACACACATCTTGCATTCCATAACACTTTCTGAAAAATAAATAAACTTAAAAAGCATAAGTTAAACAGATGTAAGCATTTTGTGAACAACAAAAGCTTCTGAAATTGTACGAATAGCAATGATAACAGTAAGAAATATTATTTACAGTGATAGTGGTCAGTGCATTCATAGTCTTTTCTTTAATTACTGTAATATCGTATAATGCACAAACCCCAAAATTATACTTTTTTCTAAAATTTCACAAACATTTTTTTTATATCTTGAAAACTATACAGCCTAGACATATACTGTTAGAACAGTTTTGTTTACCAGACATAAGCTTTCATATGACAGAAATTCCTCTATAAGTGCAGGTTTATTGAGATATTTACACAAATATGAAAATATTTGTTTCATTCTATACATTGCAATACAAATAATACCGGATATCTCTCAAGATGTGCAACTTACAGAGCAAATTTTACTGCAACAAAATCTAAGGTTTCACCTAATGTCATGCAACAGTATATAAGTCATTTGGTTTTTGAAGCAGAAAATACATATGTAAATATTATTTATTTTCATGATTACTAACAAACTAGCAATATTTCCAATATAGTGTGATATAAACCAGCATTTTCAGTGAATTGTTCTGTCTCCCACATTGGTGTTTCATACCATACACCTCAATAAAATGTATGTCTCTCAGTTATGAAAATATGAATGATACGTAGCAAAGATGAATTTCTCTGTTGCAGTACACCCTAGACTACCCATCTTACTGTCATTTTGTTAATAACTCCTTTCGAATGTTTCCTTCTTATTAGGTGGTAAGTCACTTTGTTAAAGAAGCCAGACCCAAAAACGTTCTGGATGCCATAAGGCGGTACAGATGTGAACTAAATGTATGCAAAAAAGACGTTTTAGGTTTAAGTGAGTTAAAATGCTGCTAACCCCCATAAAAAGTTCAAAAGGTAGGTTTTGAGTGAGGGCTTGAAATTACCAAATGTCAGGGTTGACTTAAACAAGAGGTTCCAAAGACACAGCCCCTGTTGCACAAAGAAATTTCCCCTGAGGAAGCAGCTGAACCCTCAGAACATTGAGCAATGTAAAGATGGAAAAACAAAATGTGCGAGCATTATTTTACCAGTTGAGAAGTTCCTTATGATAAGGAGATCCGAGTTGTGAAGGAAATATGCCAAGATTAGAACATTATGGACAATTTGAGACTGAGTAGGCATCCAGTGCAGACTCTGTCATAGTGTATTTGATCAAGTTCAACATCCAACAAAAAAGGTATGGTGTGAGTTCAGTCCAGTTTAACTGTTTAAAAGCCAAATAGAGCTGAAACTTAAAGGGATGGTTAGCCAGAGCTGAAACTTAAAGGGATAGTTAGCCAGAGCTGAAAATTAAAGGGATGGTTAGCCACAAGTTTTGACACTTTGTTGTAACATTTTTCTATTTTTTTTTTTACTGAGTAACTTATAGTAGTTAAACACTGGACTCTGACTTACCCTGATTTTTTATTTTTATTTATTTATTTGATATTTGCTTACTGGGAAAGTCTAACTGGGGTCCTAGGATCCCAGTTTCAGCACAGAACTGGAGAGAAAGCTCAAAGGTACACAATAATTAATAATATATAGGTTCATAGGTTCATAGGTTCATAGGTTCATAGGTTGGTACTGGGCTATCTGCCCGAAGGCATATATTAGCCCAGCCACATTGTGCGGTATTCACCGCCCGTTTAGTAGTTCTCTAGACCCTTGTACTAGCAGCTAGTACCCTTGGCCCCTATCTAGTAGAGCTGTTGCTGTAATCCCCGGTGTGAACTTTCTGTTACCCATCCACTCATCAAGGTTCCTCTTGAAGAGTGATAGTGAGGGGCTCTGTCTTACGTAGATTGGGACCCTGTTCCATAGTAAGGGAAGTCTCTGTGAAGGGAATCTATCCCTCCAGCATGTTCTATTCATTGTTGTGTTGAGGTTTATATCCCTAGAGCATGTAGCTCAAGTAGATTTGGTTTTGCTAAGATGGAGCATGTTCAACAATTCTGGGTTGGACATGGCTCTGTACGTTAGACAGAGATCGCCTCTGAGAAAGTGGTATGCAACAGAGAACAGTCTTAGCTTTTTCAGTCATGCTGCATAGGGCAACTATTTGAGGCCAGTAATCCTCTTGGTTAGGTACCTCTGTGGTCTCTCCAGCTGCTGGAGACATCTAGCCGGGTACATTCCATTTGGCGCATTGTACTCAATAATGGGTCTGATGAGGGAAGAGTAGAGAGGCACCATTACATCCTTAGATCTTGATGCGAACCCTTTCGTGATCAGATGGGTCACATAGAAGGATTTTCTAACCACTTTGGCAACATGGTTATCAAAGGAAAGCTGATTTTCTACTTGGGTCCCTAGATCCCTTATTTCTGCTTCAGATTTCAGGGAATTACCTCCTATGTTGTAGTTTGTGGGTACTCTGTTTTTTCCAAAGGGGATTACTATGCATTTTTTTGCATTTAGCTTGAGACCATGGCTTTGACACCATGCATCAGTCTCATTTAGGCCCTTCTGGAGGATCTCCATGTCGGCCGGAGACTCTGTTATAGCACACAGTTTGCAGTCGTCTGCAAACTTAGTCAGCCACAGCCCTTCTGTGCTTGCCTGTACTTCTGAGAAGTATATGCCAAACAGGAGGGGCCCCAGGACAGAGCCCTGAGGCACACCACTCATTACTGGTCTGGATTCGGACATAGATCCTGCTACTCTTACTTCATGGGATCTGTCTGAGAGCCAGTTTGCGATCCATCTTGTGGTGTAAGGGTTTATGCCCAGGCTGGTGAGCTTATCAATAATACCTGAATGGAGAATGGTGTCAAATGCTTTAGTAAGGTCAAGGTAAGCTATGTGTACCTCCTTTCCCTTATCTATAGCCTGAGTAACTGTCTCAAAGAAATCCACCAGGTTCAGGAGGCATGATCTGCCCTTGACGAAGCCGAACTGTGTGGGGTCCAGCGACTGGAGGTTCCCAATCTCTCCATTTATGAGTTCCATAATGATTCACTCCATAGCCTTACAGATCAGACTGGTCAGGCTTATTGGTCGGTAGTTCCCAGGGTCAGTAGTGGCTCCACCCTTGTGTAGCGGGACCACTGTTGCCATGCGCCATTCTATGAGCACATATCCTGTACAGATGCTGAGACTGAACAGGGTATTAAGATGCGGGGTTAATTCCTTTTGGAGCTTGTGTATGACACAGCCTGTGACACCATCTGGTCCCATGGAGGCAGTGTTTTTAGCTTTGGATAGAGCCTTGTTAACCAACGTATCAGTAATAATTGGACTCACACAATCCCCTGGAATGGTAATAGGCCCTGTAGGTGGTGAGGGATGGGAGAAATTTGCACTGAACCTGTCAGCCAAGATGTTGGCAATGTCAGAAGGGTCAGTGTATTTTGTTCCATTTTGTACTAGCTCAGAACAGACCTGAGCGTTGCCATTAAGGTTTTTGACGTAGCCATAGAAGGCCTTATGGTTACTTATATTACAGTAGAATTCTAATATAACTAAAATTATACATGTCAGATATTTACAAGGTAACAGGGAGGAATGCTATTGCAATATTGGTTAGTTATAGGGAAAAAAGGACCGATAGCATTAGGAAACATAGGAGTAAACTGAGACCATGAAGAAGGGAAATGGTGCATGCAATAAGAGTAGATGATGTGGGAATAGAGGAGAGGTGTGAAGGTGTAACAGAGACAGTCAATATGAATGTATAAATGCAAAAGAGGGAGGAAGAAAATGTAGTAAAAGTATAGTGAGGAGCAAAGGTTGTTGAAGAGGTAGTTAAAGGCATAAAGGTTGTTGTAAAAGGTAGTTAAGGTGGAAGAGCTATAGTATTAAGTGGGCTTAGAGCAGGAATAGATCCATGCTTTGCTTAAGAATTCTTTCAGTGCATATTTAAATGAAAGAAAATTGGAGTTTTTCTAATATTTGTTGGAAGATCGTTACAGGCTTTGGCAATGTAGTGGGATAATGGCATTTTGCAGCATTTTTATTGGGCTTATGACTGATAGAAGTTGTTTGCCACTGGATCTTAGAGGTCTAGTGGGAAGGTAGCTAGGAAGAATGGAGATTAGAGTGGGGCAGGCAGTAGGTTTTTCTATAACATTGTGGGCTGTTAAGAGTTGTATGAAGGAGAGATGTGGTAGCTCGAGCCATCAAAATGATTGGACAGAAGTGTAATGGTGAGTAGTATAGGGAGAGAATGTGGCAAATTCTGCAATTTTATTGTAGCAAGTTTTGATAACAGGGAGATCTGGAGATTGGTTAGGATATTAGCGCCATATGGTAGGGAAGGTAATAGCTATGTGTTAGCAAGTGTGATTCTGGTGAATTGCTTTAAGGAAAGGAGAATGTCGGTAGAGTATGTATAATCTTTGGTGGTTTTTATGTTACTTTGGATATCGAGATCAGATTTTAAGTTTTCATCAATGATTACACATAGCAGCTTAGTGTGAGGGACTGCTTCAATTAGAGTGTTATTTAAGGAATGAATTTTGAAATGTGGCTTATTTACTTTTTGCTCTTTTGGGAGAAAAAGTGGGAGTTTTGCTTTATTGAGGTTAAGTAGCATTTGGGAGCTGCTCAACCAGAGTTCTATAGATGAAAATGCTCTTGGGTCATGGGTTGCAGGTCAGTTAAGTTATTAGATTAGCAAATGATAGATGATTAGTCAGCATATTGGATTAATTTGGATTTCTTAAAGGATAAATAAAGATTATTTATAAAGATGTTGAACAGAAAGGGCCCGAGGATGGATCCTTCTGGAACCCTGTGATGCTTCATAGGAAGGGAGAAAGAGAGCCATGCCACTTAACTGACTGTTGTCAGTCTGTGAGATAACTTTTGAACCATGCAAGGGAGGATGATGTGAGACCAAGAGAGGAAAGTTCATATAATAGCTTAGTGTGTGAGACTACATGAAATGGCTTACAGAGGTCTAGAAACAGTGCAGAGACGAGTTAAAGTCTCTAGCATAATTTATGGTATTGATGAAGTCATCTGAAGCCATGCTGTGTTGGGAATAGCAGTATGTTATGGACAAGATAATGAATAAGGATACATTTTCAAGTATTTTAGACAAAGGTGATGGGATGGCAATGGGCAGTAGTTACATAGATCAGAGGAGTTGCCTCTTTTATGGAGTAGGATAACATATGACTTTTCCTAGTTACATTGTACATATGAGTCAGAGACTGATCTGTTGAAGAATACTTACGGAGTAAGCTATAGCCTCAGCAGCAAGACTGAGGTATTCTGCATGGAGGTTATCTTAAGAGGTTGTTACTTGGTTTGAGTTTTAGTAGAAGTTTTTTTATGAGGTTGGTGGAGACTGGGATGAGTGTAAAGTTTAAAGCAGTAGCAGTGGGACATGGAGTGAAGTCAGTATTTATTATACTTGTTATAAAAGTAATTGGAAAAGGGGACTGATTAAAAGCAGATAGAGCATGTGTATTGTTTGACATGAGGTTGGAGATGCTGTCAATGAAGGGACAGTTGAAGACTGTGACAGTTTCACTAGGGGATTTATCTGGGTGAGGGCTAGGATTTTGTTTTTGTGCCTGGTTTGAGAAGTGAGTTGATTGATGACCAGAATATGTTGGGGTTATGAGAGGTGTTAGCTTGCTGGTTAGTATAGAATTTCTTTTTGTCAGTGATAATGAAATTTTTGTCAGGGGTTTTGGATTTTTGCCATTCATTCCATGATTTGTTTCAGAGTGATGTTAACTGTTTGGTAGCACATGATAGCCATGGGGCATGACTGATTTTGATTATTTCAGTCCAAGTGGGAGTCAAGCTATTCAGAATGATAAGGAATTTTGTATTAAAGTGATTTACTGCTTCATCAAGAGGAAGAGTTTTTATGGTAGACCAGATAGTGGATTTAAATATGTTTAGAAAGGTCAGCATATTGAATTTAGTTAGGTTATGGATTGTCTTGTATAGATGTATAGAGGCATACTCTGTGTATGTTTTGATATTCTAGTGGTATAGGATGGCAGGTGATCACTAAAAGTGCTAGAAAGGGTACCTATTTGTGTATTCTTACTTGGATCAGATACTAAAATTAATTCTAAGGTTGATCCTTTTGTGCTGTTTTAATCGTACCTTGTAGGGAATGCTACTAGTTGAGAGAAATTGTAATGATTTAAGGAGGCAGTGGGAGAGGTAGATGTAAGAGCTATTCAATTTATGTTAACCTCACCAAGAATGACTTCTTCATAAGAGATATTTGAAGAAATCCATGACAGGATGTTTTGAGCTGGTGGGATGTAAATCACTACTATACACAGGTTCTCTGAATTGTTTATTTTTAGAACAGTTATGAGTACTTCAGTATTATCAAATTTGGGGATGTGGCCATAATAATTGGGTCTATATCAGAATATCGAAGTATTAAAACCTTGAAGGTTCTGATATCGAATTCGAATAAAAAATAAACGTAGTAATAATGCATTATACAAGCATAGTTTAAAACATACTACAGCTAGTTTTATGTTTTGTATTATTGATCATATTAGGGGTAAATGCCAAGATAAACTGAAGTGGCATGATATGCTGACTTCAAAGGAGAGGAAATGGATAATCAGACTTGGGGCAATGTTTCCACCTGGTCTTAATGACCAATTGTGATTTGTTAATCATGTATTGTGATTGGTTTTTGGCTACTCCCAGTTATATATATATATACTGGGTTTGGGCATTCATATAAATACTTGCATTTTTTATTTTCACTGAGGAAGGCTCTGTTGAGCCGAAACCGGTCTGTATTAGATATTTGATATCAGATATATGAGGGATTTGTCTCTCAATTATGATTGAATAAATAACTTTTATACAGTTACCAACAGCTGCTGGCTTTGTTTGTTTGATTACCAGTTGGATTATTAGCCGTGCAGCGTCTTTCCGTGCATCTGTTTTTTGGACTTATGGTCATATTTTTTGGATGCTGGTGACTTTTGTTGGTTTCTGATAGCTATTTTGGCTATTTCTACTATTTTTATCAGTTCGTGAAGGCTCAAATCCATTCTGCTATTGCATTTGGGTTTTTTTGCCGGTGGACACATTGCCGGATATACGTAGGTTCATTTCCGGTTTATTCTTGACTTGTGGTGCTGCACTACGTACGGAGAGCCAAGCCAGGGTCTGGGCGTTTTCTCGGAGGCGAACCGTTGGTCGTTTTGTGTGTTTTTCTGGATGTGGACAGCTGCTTTGTTTATGGACATATTGAGGATTTCTTTATATGTGGCTATGCTCGCTGGTCCTTGTTGACCGCTCTATGGCTGATACATGCACGGTTGTGCATTGTCTACGGGACTTTCAAGACATTGAATATTGGACATTTGTGGCCTTTATAAAGGTGAATTTTGGTACCTGTTTGTATATTTGAAATAGGTTGCCCCTTTTTTTGGGTCGCTAATATTTATCCATCATATGTAGCAGTTATTCATATATATTTTGTTTACATGTGCGTTTGTTCAAACAGTGGGTGTTGGGCATTATATACTTTTTTTGCCCATTCTGATTTTGTAATTTATATTACATATTTATCCTATATATATTTGGTTTAACTCATAGTGGTAATATATGTATATACATGTTTTAGGGACTATATGTTTTGCTGGTTGGATATTGTATTTTCTGGTTCTCTATAGCAATATTCATGCTGGATTCTATCGGATACTTGTTTATAAGTATCTGGTAGTAATTTGAATATAATACTTATTTTTTTGATTTTCAAGTTTCATGGGTTTGGTATTGACAGGTAGGACAAGCAGGAGAGGTATTTGGTTGTGGCATTTGTGCCACAGTTTTCTAATTTAAATTCAACTTATTCTGGTTTTGATATCCCTATTTTGGGCCCTATTGTTTTGACTTCTATTACCATTTTTTACCCATTGGACTTTTTTCACATATAGATTTATTTTTATTTTTGGTAACTGCCATGGTTGCATTTCAGGTAATTTGGGGTTGACTACATATATGTCTTTTGACAATAATATCTATATTTGGGATTTTGGGTTTTTGGGCTTATTTGTTCATTGCATTTTATTATAACATAGTGGTTTATACAAATACGCAGTGTGTTTATTTGATCATCTTTTTGGCTGCTGATTGTATTTGTATATATAAGAGAATTTTTATATGTAGTAAACCTATACACAGTATGAAGTGCTTGTATTATGTACTTTATGACTGTTTATGGTATTAGGTTTTTGTGTTTCTTTTGATGAATGTAAATGAACAGGCCCAAACCATATATCATCAAATATTGTAGAGTTATGTGGTGGGTACCCCTTGTTATCTTGATGCATGTGTGGCTAGTGGGATACTTAGCTGTGTTTTTGTAATATACAGTTATTTATGACATTTTGTTGTGGTTGAGTCCTTTGGATAAAATTATGGCATTATCACCTCTTATTCAGGGATTATCATCTGATATGGATGATTTATCTGTTTTTGGTTTGGGCCCGTATGGCTCTACACATTTTTCCTCTCCTGGTGTATCTAATTTAAATAGTGAATGTGACACGTTCTTTGGCTTACTTAGCAAAAACATGAAAATGGTTAGGACCAATGTTTGGCACTTACGTTTGTTCAAGGCATATCAACGGAAAAATATTACCCCACGGGGCCTCAGAGTTAAGGTGCAACCTTTGGTCTCGAATATTGATGATAAACTATTAGAAGATTGGGGACAGGTTCAACAGTTGGCTTCTTCCAAATTTGTTGATGCACTGACAGATTTTTATGAACGGAAAGTACAGAAAGGTGTCAAAGATTTGGAAACAATATGTGTGGATGCTAGTAAGTTTGAAACTTGTGATTCCTTTCAAATACAGATCAAAAAATTAACAGCAGATCTTTCCAAGATGGAACTGACACTTAAAGAAAGGAAAATCAAAAAATTTTTTAGAGATGTTGGTGACTATGAAAGGGGTAAACCTTTTGATAGTTCCAAAAATGTCTCATTTAGGTTACCTGGAGAATATGATAAGGGAAATAAGAGATTTTCTATCCCAAAAAGAAAAAGACCAAAATCTATTCTGAAGAATAGTTTTGAGTCTTCAAATTTTACTTCAGGGGATGAGACTTCATCTAACACAGAGGGAGAAATTGAGGAGAACCAGTCAGAGGTTTTGCCAAATGCAAAACGTGACAATTTGTCACACCCTTCCGCTTCACTTACAGACGAGGGGGGCGGAAACATAAGAAAGGATACACCAAAACAAAGCATGGAGGCATTACTGAAATTAATGACAGCACATTAATAGTCCATTCTAATGTTCATAATATTTCTTCTATTGAGTTAACTGCTACACAGATTAAATTATTGAATAAAGGATTGAATTTTGTCCCGGGCTTTTTTGTACCTGAACAGTCTTTAGCCCAAGATGTGGTTAATTTTTGTAGATTGTTAAATCTGAAATTGCTATTTGCTGATAGTGGTGGTGACAAATTTCAGGATTTTAGATTCAAGAAATCCTCTTTCAGTCCACCAATGACACAACTTGTGGGTGCTTTTCAAAGGAATGTATTACATGATTTACATTATTACTACAAGGATTTTTCAATATCTTACAACAATTTATCCAATGATGAAGTGTGTAGTCTGGATGAGCTTGCTAAAAATAAAAATGTGGTTATTACACAAGCTGACAAAGGTGGGGCAGTGGTGATTCAAGATAAGGATTCTTATGATCAGGAGGCTATGAGACAATTGGAGAACAGGGATCATTATATGGCCATGCCTTTGGATCCATCTTTAAATTTTCAACGTAAGATTGATGAGTTTCTTACATCAGCAGTAGAGGAGGGCATAATTAAACAGGCCACTAAGGAACAACTGATGGTCCTGTCCCCCAAAAAACAGTATCTCTATATGCTTCCTAAAATACACAAACATGCTAGTAATCCCCCTGGTCGACCTATTGTCTCTGGACATGGTTCCTTGACGGAACCTTTATCTGAATATTTGACTTATTATTTAAAACCACTACTTGGGTTGATTATAGCTAGAATCCAAGACACCACACAATTTTTGGATATCATTAATGATATACAACTGGACCCCAATTGGTTACTATGTACCCTTGATATTACGTCCCTCTATACCAATATTCCACACTGGGCAGGCCTACAAGCATTAGACTATTGGCTGGCTAGATCTGGTTTATATAAACCGGGCTTTAATACCTTTCTGGTTTGTCTTACGGAATATGTGCTAACTAGTAATGTTTTTTATTACCAAAACAAATGCTTTTGGCAAATCAAGGGAACTGCTATGGGTGCATCTTTTGCACCCATTTATGCAGATCTATTTATGGCATATATCAAGGAGATAATAATCTATGACGCCAGCCATAACATCTATATGTGTGAGATGGATATGTGGCGTCGTTATCTGGATGATTGTTGGTTGGTGTGGAAGGCTGATGACCTATATCTTATGGAATTTCTTGATTATCTTAATAACAACATATGGGGTATTGAATTCAAGATGAGTTTTGATAGATCCAAAATGATTTTCTTAGATGTGGAAATTAATAGGAATATGGACAATACTCTTTCTACTACCCTAGTTAGAAAATTTCCAGAATATAATTCTTTATTGCATGCCACCAGCTTCCACCCACAACATATCATCCAGAATATATCCAAGTCCCAATTCCTAAGAGCTAGGAGAATATGTTCCAGCCAAGGGTCTTATGCTAACATTTGTGATGATTTGGCCGGTAGATTTAAAGATTGAGGGTATCGTTCGGGCACTGTCTATATGGCCAAACAATGGGCTTCAAATTTCAATAGAAATGATCTATTGCATTACAAAGATCGTAACCAGGATGGGGTTCAGCAGCCGCTGAGGTTAGTTACCACTTATGGTCGTAACACCCGGGGGTTTATGAAAATTGTTGACAGACATTGGAATACTCTTTTGGCGGATAATAGATTACATAATATTCTCAGGGACAGATGTTCTTTCTCTTTTAGAAGGGGACGCACTATTGGTTCACATTTGAGCCATTATAAGAGGTCTGCGTCTGATGCCAAAGTCTTTACTCAATTAACTTTTACAGGGGCACCAGTGGTTGGTTGTTTTCCATGTGGGCACTGTAAATTTTGTATTAGTCTCACGTACTGGTGAATTTAGTAGTCAGAATACCCCTGATGTTTTTGAGATTAGGTTTTGGGCCAATTGCAGTTCAGAGTGGGTTATATATTTGGTGACCTGCACTTGTTCTGCGTTCTATGTAGGTCAGACCTCTAGGGCTTTCCGTCTTAGAATTGGTGAACACATTAGTGACATCAAAAATAAACGTAGTAATAATGCATTATACAAGCATAGTTTAAAACATACTACAGCTAGTTTTATGTTTTGTATTATTGATCATATTAGGGGTAAATGCCAAGATAAACTGAAGTGGCATGATATGCTGACTTCAAAGGAGAGGAAATGGATAATCAGACTTGGGGCAATGTTTCCACCTGGTCTTAATGACCAATTGTGATTTGTTAATCATGTATTGTGATTGGTTTTTGGCTACTCCCAGATATATATATATATATACTGGGTTTGGGCATTCATATAAATACTTGCATTTTTTATTTTCACTGAGGAAGGCTCTGTTGAGCCGAAACCGGTCTGTATTAGATATTTGATATCAGATATATGAGGGATTTGTCTCTCAATTATGATTGAATAAATAACTTTTATACAGTTACCAACAGCTGCTGGCTTTGTTTGTTTGATTACCAGTTGGATTATTAGCCGTGCAGCGTCTTTCCGTGCATCTGTTTTTTGGACTTGTGAAGGAAATATGCCAAGATTAGAACATTATGGACAATTTGAGACTGAGTAGGCATCCAGTGCAGACTCTGTCATAGTGTATTTGATCAAGTTCAACATCCAACAAAAAAGGTATGGTGTGAGTTCAGTCCAGTTTAACTGTTTAAAAGCCAAATAGAGCTGAAACTTAAAGGGATGGTTAGCCAGAGCTGAAACTTAAAGGGATAGTTAGCCAGAGCTGAAAATTAAAGGGATGGTTAGCCACAAGTTTTGACACTTTGTTGTAACATTTTTCTATTTTTTTTTTTACTGAGTAACTTATAGTAGTTAAACACTGGACTCTGACTTACCCTGATTTTTTATTTTTATTTATTTATTTGATATTTGCTTACTGGGAAAGTCTAACTGGGGTCCTAGGATCCCAGTTTCAGCACAGAACTGGAGAGAAAGCTCAAAGGTACACAATAATTAATAATATACAGGTTCATAGGTTCATAGGTTCATAGGTTGGTACTGGGCTATCTGCCCGAAGGCATATATTAGCCCAGCCACATTGTGCGGTATTCACCGCCCGTTTAGTAGTTCTCTAGACCCTTGTACTAGCAGCTAGTACCCTTGGCCCCTATCTAGTAGTGCTGTTGCTGTAATCCCCGGTGTGAACTTTCTGTTACCCATCCACTCATCAAGGTTCCTCTTGAAGAGTGATAGTGAGGGGCTCTGTCTTACGTAGATTGGGACCCTGTTCCATAGTAAGGGAAGTCTCTGTGAAGGGAATCTATCCCTCCAGCATGTTCTATTCATTGTTGTGTTGAGGTTTATATCCCTAGAGCATGTAGCTCAAGTAGATTTGGTTTTGCTAAGATGGAGCATGTTCAACAATTCTGGGTTGGACATGGCTCTGTACGTTAGACAGAGATTGCCTCTGAGAAAGTGGTATGCAACAGAGAACAGTCTTAGCTTTTTCAGTCATGCTGCATAGGGCAACTATTTGAGGCCAGTAATCCTTTTGGTTAGGTACCTCTGTGGTCTCTCCAGCTGCTGGAGACATCTAGCCGGGTACATTCCATTTGGCGCATTGTACTCAATAATGGGACTGATGAGGGAAGAGTAGAGAGGCACCATTACATCCTTAGATCTTGATGCGAACCCTTTCGTGATCAGATGGGTCACATAGAAGGATTTTCTAACCACTTTGGCAACATGGTTATCAAAGGAAAGCTGATTTTCTACTTGGGTCCCTAGATCCCTTATTTCTGCTTCAGATTTCAGGGAATTACCTCCTATGTTGTAGTTTGTGGGTACTCTGTTTTTTCCAAAGGGGATTACTATGCATTTTTTTGCATTTAGCTTGAGACCATGGCTTTGACACCATGCATCAGTCTCATTTAGGCCCTTCTGGAGGATCTCCATGTCGGCCGGAGACTCTATTATAGCACACAGTTTGCAGTCGTCTGCAAACTTAGTTAGCCACAGCCCTTCTGTGCTTGCCTGTACTTCTGAGAAGTATATGCCAAACAGGAGGGGCCCCAGGACAGAGCCCTGAGGCACACCACTCATTACTGGTCTGGATTCGGACATAGATCCTGCTACTCTTACTTCATGGGATCTGTCTGAGAGCCAGTTTGCGATCCATCTTGTGGTGTAAGGGTTTATGCCCAGGCTGGTGAGCTTATCAATAATACCTGAATGGAGAATGGTGTCAAATGCTTTAGTAAGGTCAAGGTAAGCTATGTGTACCTCCTTTCCCTTATCTATAGCCTGAGTAACTGTCTCAAAGAAATCCACCAGGTTCAGGAGGCATGATCTGCCCTTGACGAAGCCGAACTGTGTGGGGTCCAGCGACTGGAGGTTCCCAATCTCTCCATTTATGAGTTCCATAATGATTCACTCCATAGCCTTACAGATCAGACTGGTCAGGCTTATTGGTCGGTAGTTCCCAGGGTCAGTAGTGGCTCCACCCTTGTGTAGCGGGACCACTGTTGCCATGCGCCATTCTATGAGCACATATCCTGTACAGATGCTGAGACTGAACAGGGTATTAAGATGCGGGGTTAATTCCTTTTGGAGCTTGTGTATGACACAGCCTGTGACACCATCTGGTCCCATGGAGGCAGTGTTTTTAGCTTTGGATAGAGCCTTGTTAACCAACGTATCAGTAATAATTGGACTCACACAATCCCCTGGAATGGTAATAGGCCCTGTAGGTGGTGAGGGATGGGAGAAATTTGCACTGAACCTGTCAGCCAAGATGTTGGCAATGTCAGAAGGGTCAGTGTATTTTGTTCCATTTTGTACTAGCTCAGAACAGACCTGAGCGTTGCCATTAAGGTTTTTGACGTAGCCATAGAAGGCCTTATGGTTACTTATATTACAGTAGAATTCTAATATAACTAAAATTATACATGTCAGATATTTACAAGGTAACAGGGAGGAATGCTATTGCAATATTGGTTAGTTATAGGGAAAAAAGGACCGATAGCATTAGGGGAAACATAGGAGTAAACTGAGACCATGAAGAAGGGAAATGGTGCATGCAATAAGAGTAGATGATGTGGGAATAGAGGAGAGGTGTGAAGGTGTAACAGAGACAGTCAATATGTATGTATAAATGCAAAAGAGGGAGGAAGAAAATGTAGTAAAAGTATAGTGAGGAGCAAAGGTTGTTGAAGAGGTAGTTAAAGGCATGAAGGTTGTTGTAAAAGGTAGTTAAGGTGGAAGAGCTATAGTATTTAGTGGGCTTAGAGCAGGAATAGATCCATGCTTTGCTTAAGAATTCTTTCAGTGCATATTTAAATGAAAGAAAATTGAAGTTTTTCTAATATTTGTTGGAAGATCGTTACAGGCTTTGGCAATGTAATGGGATAATGGCATTTTGCAGCATTTTTATTGGGCTTATGACTGATAGAAGTTGTTTGTCACTGGATCTTAGAGGTCTAGTGGGAAGGTAGCTAGAAGAATGGAGATTAGAGTGGGGCAGGCAGTAGGTTTTTCTATAACATTGTGGGCTGTTAAGAGTTGTATGAAGGAGAGATGTGGTAGCTCGAGCCATCAAAATGATTGGACAGAAGTGTAATGGTGAGTAGTATAGGGAGAGAATGTGGCAAATTCTGCAATTTTATTGTAGCAAGTTTTGATAACAGGGAGATCTGGAGATTGGTTAGGATATTAGCGCCATATGGTAGGGAAGGTAATAGCTATGTGTTAGCAAGTGTGATTCTGGTGAATTGCTTTAAGGAAAGGAGAATGTCGGTAGAGTATGTATAATCTTTGGTGGTTTTTATGTTACTTTGGATATCGGGATCAGATTTTAAGTTTTCATCAATGATTACACATAGCAGCTTAGTGTGAGGGACTGCTTCAATTAGAGTGTTATTTAAGGAATGAATTTTGAAATGTGGCTTATTTACTTTTTGCTCTTTTGGGAGAAAAAGTGGGAGTTTTGCTTTATTGAGGTTAAGTAGCATTTGGGAGCTGCTCAACCAGAGTTCTATAGATGAAAATGCTCTTGGGTCATGAGTTGCAGGTCAGTTAAGTTATTAGATTAGCAAATGATAGATGAGTAGTCAGCATATTGGATTAATTTGGATTTCTTAAAGGATAAATAAAGATTATTTATAAAGATGTTGAACAGAAAGGGCCCGAGGATGGATCCTTCTGGAACCCTGTGATGCTTCATAGGAAGGGAGAAAGAGAGCCATGCCACTTAACTGACTGTTGTCAGTCTGTGAGATAACTTTTGAACCATGCAAGGGAGGATGATGTGAGACCAAGAGAGGAAAGTTCATATAATAGCTTAGTGTGTGAGACTACATGAAATGGCTTACAGAGGTCTAGAAACAGTGCAGAGACGAGTTAAAGTCTCTAGCATAATTTATGGTATTGATGAAGTCATCTGAAGCCATGCTGTGTTGGGAATAGCAGTATGTTATGGACAAGATAATGAATAAGGATACATTTTCAAGTATTTTAGACAAAGGTGATGGGATGGCAATGGGCAGTAGTTACATAGATCAGAGGAGTTGCCTCTTTTATGGAGTAGGATAACATATGACTTTTCCTAGTTACATTGTACATATGAGTCAGAGACTGATCTGTTGAAGAATACTTACGGAGTAAGCTATAGCCTCAGCAGCAAGACTGAGGTATTCTGCATGGAGGTTATCTTAAGAGGTTGTTACTTGGTTTGAGTTTTAGTAGAAGTTTTTATGAGGTTGGTGGAGACTGGGATGAGTGTAAAGTTTAAAGCAGTAGCAGTGGGACATGGAGTGAAGTCAGTATTTATTATACTTGTTATAAAAGTAATTGGAAAAGGGGACTGATTAAAAGCAGATAGAGCATGTGTATTGTTTGACATGAGGTTGGAGATGCTGTCAATGAAGGGACAGTTGAAGACTGTGACAGTTTCACTAGGGATTTATCTGGGTGAGGGCTAGGATTTTGTTTTTGTGCCTGGTTTGAGAAGTGAGTTGATTGATGACCAGAATATGTTGGGGTTATGAGAGGTGTTAGCTTGCTGGTTAGTATAGAATTTCTTTTTGTCAGTGATAATGAAATTTTTGTCAGGGGTTTTGGATTTTTGCCATTCATTCCATGATTTGTTTCAGAGTGATGTTAACTGTTTGGTAGCACATGATAGCCATGGGGCATGACTGATTTTGATTATTTCAGTCCAAGTGGGAGTCAAGCTATTCAGAATGATAAGGAATTTTGTATTAAAGTGATTTACTGCTTCATCAAGAGGAAGAGTTTTTATGGTAGACCAGATAGTGGATTTAAATATGTTTAGAAAGGTCAGCCTACTGAATTTAGTTAGGTTATGGATTGTCTTGTATAGATGTATAGAGGCATACTCTGTGTATGTTTTGATATTCTAGTGGTATAGGATGGCAGGTGATCACTAAAAGTGCTAGAAAGGGTACCTATTAGTGTATTCTTACTTGGATCAGATACTAAAATTAATTCTAAGGTTGATCCTTTTGTGCTGTTTTAATCGTACCTTGTAGGGAATGCTACTAGTTGAGAGAAATTGTAATGATTTAAGGAGGCAGTGGGAGAGGTAGATGTAAGAGCTATTCAATTTATGTTAACCTCACCAAGAATGACTTCTTCATAAGAGATATTTGAAGAAATCCATGACAGGATGTTTTGAGCTGGTGGGATGTAAATCACTACTATACACAGGTTCTCTGAATTGTTTATTTTTAGAACAGTTATGAGTACTTCAGTATTATCAAATTTGGGGATGTGGCCATAATAATTGGGTCTATATCAGAATATCGAAGTATTAAAACCTTGAAGGTTCTGATATCGAATACTATTCAGCGAAGGCTAAGAATAGCGAAGTTGCAGAACAGCGAATTCTTTCCTCGGGAAAGAATTCGGTTGGCCGTTTCTGTGGCTTCTCTATTCTAAGCATGGTGGAAAGTTACGGGTTGGGTTCAGGTAAGTGTGTGATTGTTTGTATGTTAGGGTTAGTGGCAGGTTAAGTGAGTTAGGGTGCTGGTTAGGCGTGTGTGCGATAGTGACAGACTTTAGGGTTAGGGGCAGTTTAAGTGAGTTAGGGTTAGGTCGCGGGTTAGGTGAGTGTGCAATAGTGACGAACCTTAGGGTTAGGGTTTGGGTTAAGGTAAGTGGGTAGATATTAGTGCATGTTTAGTTTAGTGTAGCATTAGATGTAGGAATTTAAGTGTATGTGTGTGGTTGCTGTTTGTTTGATCTGCTTGTGTTGTGTGCATGTGTTTCGGAGCAGCAAATTTTTTCCATGGGAAAAAATTCACTGTTCTGAATGTTCGCTATTTTTATGTTTAGATGTTTTGGGGCTGATGAAATAGAGTTCACTATTTTCATCTTTCGATAACGTGATATAAACACGAATAATTAGTAACAGTAAAGAGATTATTGTAAAATAAGGCAATTCCACCTGCTTTTTTATGTAATCTGACAAGTCTGATTAAATTATATTCTTTGGGAAGTATTTTGGCATCTTTTATGCTAGGTTTAAGCCAGGTTTCTGTGGCATCGAAGAAATCAGGTGGATGTAATACAACCCAAGCATGGCATTCTGAGATTTTGTTGCAAATGTTGTAGGAATTAAGGGTTATGAATTTCAGATTTTTGCTATGTGATGAGGTTGTAGGTTTAGGGGTAGATGTTGGGGCTGGATTGAGGTGAACACCAGAGAGAGAGGTAAATGAAGTGTAGGTGGACAATTGTTTGAGTATAAAAGGGGATTTAATTATATAATCTTGAGGCTAAGTGACTTTGGAATTGTATTGTGAAAGTTTTATTTTTGGAGAGGGCACTGTATCAGTTTGAAGTAGGTTAGGTGATATGTTATAGAAACTTTTTGTGTTGTGAGGAATAGCTGTGGTCGTTGTTATGGAAGTGATATGGGAATTGATATTAGATGTGCAGCAGCTTGTTTGTAGAAGCAGGAAAAAGGCTAAATAGTGGAAGATTATAAGTGTTAGTGTTGAGGGGACACGGTGTTCACTTTGAATGTATGTAGTATGGATTTTGAAAAATGTTGTTGCAATTAGAGAAGGAGATAATGTACAAGGAGGTGGATGTAGTTAAGGGTAAAAGAAAGATGCTTTGGTTGTGCTAGAAGTATGATAGGGATTGTAGTATGAAGAAGAGAGATGTAGTACAAAGATGGAAGATCTTATGAAGGAGGATTCAGTGATGTATAGGACAAAACATGTTTTAATTGGTTACTTTGTTTAGTGGGAGGAGCATGTGAAGAATATCAAAGAGTAGAGGGGTGGGTGAGATTTGGGGGTAGGGTAGGGGAGCAGAATGAGCCTGAGCATAGCGAGGGTGAATAGAGCAGGAAGAACCCCGTCAAAAATGCATGAATGTCAAGAAAAACAATCAGTAAGGAAAAGTTAGATTTGGATTTAATGGTAACTACAATAGCTAATAAACAATTGCATGGGATAATTACGGTATGGATTAGGTAGACTGCAGTAAGGGCACCACAATAACAAAAAGACGTTATTAGGAGTAATGAGAGAAGACAAATACAACAGGGAATAAGGTGGGATAAGGGAAAATAAAATAATTATCTAGAAAATCATTTAGTGAGGTATAAATTCTATGGTAAAGATTAATAGTAGGAAGAGAAAAATGAGAAGCAGTAAGGGGTAGTGAGTGCATCCTGGTGATGTGCTGCAGAGCTGCTTAGAGATATTAAAAAGCAATATGGATTATACAACAAATGCAAGACATAGACCAGTATGCCACAGGCAGGAGTGGAAGACAAGGGTCCAAGTGATTAAGTGAAGCCTGTTTGCTTTTGATCAAGGTCTGTTGCAACAGTTATTTTAGGGTGGTAGAAACAAGTCCTTACAGCAGTAAGTCACAGGCAGGAGCAGAACACAGGAGTCTGGATGACTAGGTAAAGCCTGTTTGCTTTTGGTCAAGGTCTATTGCAGCAGTTTTTGCAGGATGGTGGAAGCAAGTCCTTACAATAGTAAGTCACAAGCAAGAGCAAAACACCGGGATCCAAGTGATTAGATGAAGCCTGTTTGCTTTTGATCAAAGTCTGTTGTAGCAGTTGTTGCAGGATGGTATAAGCAAGTCCTTATAACAGTAAGTTACAGACAGTAGTGGAGAACAGGGGTCCGAGTGATTAAGTGAAGACTGTTTGCTTTCAGTCAAGTTCTGTTGCAGCAGTTGTTGCAGGGTGGTGAAAGCAAGTCCTTGCATCAATTAGCTCATGCACATTACCGCGGACATAGGGATGGTGTACTAGCATAAACTGTAAGTAAAAGTAATGAGACTTTTGAGGTTTATAACAAATACAAGTGATACAAATTCAGCAGCCTAGTCCAGACACTTACAGAGTCTGCACTGGATGTCTATTCAGTCTCATATTTATCCTCACTTCATTTGGTAGCTTCAGGTTGGGTATGGCCACTTCATCCATGCTATATGAGCCATGGTACAATATTGAGCTCCATGATCTAGGAAAAATGGAATGAAGGTTAGAAGAGAGATGGTGTCACATTCACCTGATGAAGGACATGCTTCTGTTAAATGAGCATTATTCTGTGCACCAGGCTGAAGTAACACAAAAGCCTTTATTTCAATCTCAGCCATGGAAAATGATCAAACATCAATCTTCTGTGTAGTAAGTAGGCATAGCAGCCCATTTTGTCTTGCCATATGGAAGCTATTGTCATCTGAAAAATGTTTACTTGCAGCAAGGTACTTTGCTTCCAAGCTTGCGTCCATCATGTCACAAAGGAGATAAGAAAGTCTGTGAACATCTGAAGAAACATGTTTGCACTACATGGTAGACAGTAGATAGGACGTTCCAAGAGCTGTTCCAGCTGCAATGACCAGTTGGATGGAATTGGAAGCCTCAGCTGTAACTTTTTTCAGCCCAAGAGAGAGAGAGAGAAAAAACAGTGTAAAGGGAGCTATGCCACCAGACCTACCTGATATGTTTACTAAAGAAGGATCATTTCCTTTACTTAACATTCTCTGTCATACTCCATACCTTCTATTAGAGGGTGACTGACTCAGGTGAAGTATCTTGTCTTTAGAGAGAAAGTGCCTGTGCTCGTGTCAAGCAATGGTCATGGTGAGAAGGGTAACACTAGTATCAATATACAGAACTATTATATTCAGGTCTAATGTGGAGTCATTACAGTGACCTTCAATTTTTCTGAGTGATAGCTGGAAGTATGTCAGCATTCTCTTACAGGTGTAACACTGACACAAAACATCTATAACTAGGGCTTGATTAAAGTGATATTTGTAACAAAACACTTTACAATCAGTAATAAAGCTAAAATGTTCATATAGTAAGGCCCCCACATGTTGTATAGTTGTTGAAAGAGAAAGTCAGTAACATTTAATCTAAAAATCTAAAAATTGCTCCTTATCCAGTTAGCTTGGGGCTAGATATGCTGCCATTATACTGTAAAGGTTGGGAGATGCAAACTCTGTGGTGCTCTGAGTCTCTTGCAGCAGGCAGTGACTCTTCATCCCACTCTTCTGGTTCCTGATTTATGATACTACCATCACATTGAGAGTAAACAGAAATTCTCTTACCCTTAATGAATGGTAGAAAGTAAATAAATACCACACAACATACTCTTCTGCTGAGCATGTTTATGGAAAGCCTAGAATCCAGTTCAATCCACAGTCCCTAGACTTGATGGCTCTCCACTGTGGCTCTTCAAGTAGACAGAGAGGCACTGAGTGCCACTAAAAATAATCCATGTATACTACCAGCACTAATTAGATTATAAACCTTTGCATTCTATGTTTTACTAATCTTTAGAAAATTGTATATGCTATTGAGCTGTATAAAACGTTATACTCTATGTATTTCTAATCTTTAGAAAATTGTGTAAAAAACTTTTGGTTACTTCTGTAAATACAATATGAACTTAAAATATTTCTTGGAGTTTAAACTGGAGCTTTTCTCCCCGGGCTTCCAACTGAAAATGTTTTTGACTCAGTGGACTTTCCCAGTCAACAAATGTTAATACATAATCAAATAAATATATACTTTTATGTGCAGATCTATCTCCTCAGGTTGCACTTGATGTAAGCATGATTTTCTTCCCTACAGACACCACTGAATCAATTTCAAGGCTCAGTTACTGCAATATTACTATAGAGGTTGCATAAGACCCTATTCTGGCTTTGAAGGTTTCCAGATAAATATCTCTAACATTCCAGAGGTCACATGGTAAGAGGTCCATATTCATTTACAGAGCACCATGAAACCAGAGTACATTATGTAGCTGGATTGTAGAGGATAGAAGCATGTGTATGGAGAGTTCCTTGATGCTCAACAGTCTGTAGGAGGACTGTAAAGGCTTGACCCCATCTGATACAAATTCATACACCTAGAAGCTATATGGTCTATAACAGTGTGAGAGGACTTTTATTTGTGTTGATGGGCCACCCATACCACATAGAGTGCAGACCTCTGTTCATATGTATGTTGGTCATTTTGTGAAGATGTGGCTTGAATTAGCCAGTTATCCAGATATGGAATAACAGGGATTGCTTACTGCCACATCAGGGCCATCTTGATTAGGCTTAACATGAAAAAGACTCTTGGAGTTGAGGAGAGGTTGAAGTGGAGGGAGGAGAACTGGAAATGCCTGCCTTGTCCCACAAAGTGTAATACATTTAGGTGACAACATCTAGTGAGTGAGCATGCAGAGGTACATGTCTCTTAGATCCAGGGTGATTAGAATGTCTCCTAGTTTTATGACCAGCCAAGTAGGACTCAAGGATTCCACCATGAGACTTTTGTGAAAAAAAAAGGCATTCATTAACTGCTCTGATTTTCTGGATGGGTTACCAGAAAAAAATGTGTTTACAGTTTTCCTAATGATGTTCTAGAGGCGGAACCTGCATCATTCCTTTGGGAAGTTAGGATGAAAGGTAATACTACATTCATCACTAACAAATGGCGCTTTCTTTTTTTGCGTGTTTTTTTCTTTTTTTTGTGAAAGAGGATAAGGTGCAGTGGATATTCTTATGATTTTCTACATGTGATCAATGTAGTTGCAATTCTGAAGACAATGAATCCATGGTGGAGTTTGCACTATGTGTTGAAGAATATATGACATATTTTAGAGTGCTGACACCTTAATCCTCTAGGTCCTACAATACTACTGTTTCCAACAGCTAGGACAAGTTGGCTTATGTTCTGCATATTTCAGTGAGAATGTATTTGCTAGTTAGATATGACTTCTTCAAAAAATGCGTCCAAACCTTCTCTGTTTTTTTTTGTCTGAAGAGTTGTGTGATGATGGGAGGTAGTGGCAGCTATGCCAGGAGGAGTAGTGCAGTGGATGTATATCATGTGCCAGCATAGCTAGCTGGAGTTTTGTAAAGAATTATATGTCATTTGTACATCAAATTGATTTGTACAGGTGCTTGTGTTGAAAATGTACTTTGTAAAGTTGATTGTGTTAAACAATGTACTAACAGCAGGCTCTGCTGGACAGCAAAGAAATACACCTGTATGTCAGACTGTATTATAACTACTGAAATGGATATATTGCTACATAGAATACTGGAAGAGAACAGGCTAATCTCAGTCCATCTAACTTTGAGAAATAACCTGAAATGAAATTACTTGCTATAAGCCATAAAGATTGTATCTCACAGGGCTGAATGCAGCTAGACATGCAACGTCTGTGAAAACAAGAACTAGGAATCCTGCTGAATTGTACTTAGTGGTGGACTAATTGCTACCCTGGAAGGGTGGAAGTGTTGAAATGGTTTTACAGCTTCCAGATGCTGTAACACATCTTCACAAAGCTTTATGTGTGTGTGTATTTTATGTGTAAGATCATGGCTCAGCGTCTAGTAAAGGGTGTAGTGTGGGAACCATAGAGTCAGGTGATCAGATGTGATATCATTCTGCTATCCAGCACTGAAATGATGCTTTAATACTAGATGAGACAGAAGTCTCAGGGCAGTCTGTTTTTAAAACCTGTCAAGAAAGACCACTCACTCACATCACCTTGCCTTGCTCTGTTAAGTAAGCAGGAAACAGTAATTATTCAGATCAGTCAGAAAAATATAGTAAGATTAGTTAAGTATTGTTTTTCTGTATCTGGGTGAATATTTCCATCTGTGTTATTTTTTAATATTTCCTGTAATGAAACTCTGTTGTTTATTGTAAATAGATATTCAGTACTTTCATGTTTTCTATTTTATTATTTATTGTTAAATATATCTAGACCTTTCATTGTTGCTTTTTTTTTTAGAAAACAGTTTAACCTTTGAGATAATTGCATTTATTCGGTGACACTGTGGGCTTCATGCTTCTCAAAGTCTTGCTGCTTGGCTTGCAAACATTACCATTTGTAAAGAATTAATTTTACTAAGAGTAATTGGGTACCCTGGTAAGACCCTGAAAATAGCTGGCTGGTGGCAGTGAATCTACCTTATAGTCTGGGCAGTGGGGGCATATCTGATAAATCTGTGCCAACCTGTCCCAGGTGTGTATGTGTGTGTGTGTGTGTGTGTGTGTGTGTGTGTGTGTGTGTGTGTGTGTGTGTGTGTGTGTGTGTGTTTGTGTGTGTGTGTTAAAATTAAATCTTAAATAGTCTGTGTGTGTCAGCTACTTGGAACAAGAATACAGAGCAGTGGTTTTTGCAGAGAGAAAGATGGAGTTGTATTTGGGGCCTGGAGAAGAACATCCAGTCCCAGGGCTGAGTTTGATCCCTATGTGCTCTTAAGGGAAATTGTGCTTGGTGCAGAGAGCTGCATCTGAAATTACTGTATCTATTTTTGTTCCAAGTGAATGTCCCTCACAAGTGTCAGTGGTGAGGACTGAGGCGCCTTGATTACTGGCCCAGAGGAGGAACGTCCAAATAAAAGCAAAACTCAAACCAAGAAACGTCAAAACTTACTTTAATAAAACAATAATGCAAATAATCAAAGCTTTCGGGCTTAGCCTTTCTTCAGTGCAACATATAAAATTAGCAATTCTAATCCACTTATATAACAATATAAAATGACATGACAACAACCTTCTCACATGATATTTATATCATGTGATATGTCAGTCATAATACAGTTAATTAAAATACATTAAAACATATCTAGTTATTCATTACTTATATTATGTCTGCTTCTTAATCAAAATAATTTGGGAAGAATGAATATGACCTGGGAGGTCGTGACCAATTATGCAAAAAACAAGAGAAATTAAGATATGTAACAATGTATAAAAAAAGAATATCAGGTGTGAAAGAAATAATAGCGAGAAACTGGCACATCTTGAAAGTAATGCTAAGTATTGACAGTATTATTGTTAATGAATCCAAATTTGCATATAGGAATAGTAAGAGTTTAAAACAAAGCCTATGTTATAAGGAAATGAAAAATTGTAATAGCGTAATAAGTAAAAGTAACTGCACATTTCCATGTTACAGTTGTATTCACTGCCCTTATATTATAACTGATAACACTTTTGTTCATCCAATAACTTCACAAAATTTTATTTTTAATTTCTTTGCAACTTGTAATACCAAAAATATAGTGTATCTTGCTACTTGTGTTAAATGTAAAGCCTTCTATGTAGGTAAATCTATTAGGAGGTTGAAAGATCAAATTATAGAACACCATTCAGATATGCGTAGACAGGTTCGCACAAATGCATTAGCAAAGCATATATTGGATTCTGATAAAAGTCCTGATTTTAAATTTAAAGTTATAGATGTAAGAAGTAAACATCCTAGAGGGGGCAATTTAAATAATATTGTTGTACCAAGGGAGTGGATAGTTAGTGGAGAGTTAGGCTTGCTGCAGATAAATATCCAGGGATTAATGCTGCTATCAGTTTGAAACCAATTTTGATTAAGAAGCAGATCCAATATAAGTAATGAAGAAATAGATATGCGTTAATGTATTTTAATTAACTGTGTTATGGTTGAAATATCACATGATATGAATATCATGTGAGATGGTTGTTCTCATGCAATTTTATATTGTTATATAAGTGGACTAGAACTGCTACTTTTATATGGCCAAGGTGTGCAAAGCCAAAGGACTGGTGCAGCTGCAGCACAGATCAGCAACCAGGAAGACAACCAGTCTGGCAATGGGGATTTGCAGCCCTCAGAAAGAGGACAGTTCTCTTTTTCCTCAGAGGACTTAAAAACCCATTTGGAGTTAAAGAGACTTGAACTAGAGACCAAATGTTTTGAATTAGAATCAGAGGAGAGACTGCAGAAGGCAAAACATATGAAATTAGAATCAGGAGAAACACTGCTGCATTTGGAGGCTGAAGAAAGTGAGAAATTGCGCCAACATTAGAGGGAGATGCTGACTCTTCATCAGGGTCATGGAGGTAATGTGGAAGGGAATAACTGAACCCCAGAAGCAATAACTGTCAATAAATTTCTTCCACAGTTTACAAAGGGTGATAATTTTGATAGTTTTTTTCATATATTTGAAAGAGGGTGCAGACAGTATAGTGTTGACCAAGGGCACTGGGTATGGTTCCTGATTCTGTTACTCCATGGTAAAGCTGTAACTGCTGTTTCTAAATTTTCTGATAATGATTGCTTAATCTATGATAAAGTTTAACAATGTTTGTTGGAATGTTTTAAGTTAATACCTAAAGCTTACAGAAAAATGTTTGGTGAGCAAGGCAGATGAAACTGTATGTGATTATATTGCTGAGTTAAGCACTTGTTTTCATAGGTGGGTGAGTGGGTGTCAGGTCACCACTTCTGAAAGGCTGACAGACCTTTTGGTGAGGGAAAAAGCCCATAATGTTTTGCCTGAGGACATGAGAATCTAGTTGGTGGACCGGGAGTGTAACTTTGCAGATAAGTGGGGGAGAAAAGAAGATATACATTTAGTAAGCAGGACATCACTGTACAAGAAGGGTATACCCATTGCTGCACATGGATATAAGGAAACCCATGGTAGGCAGCCTAAACCACCCCAACAGAGTCCACCAGTAACAGGGGAAGCCACTAGTTTAGGTACCTGGTCAGGATCAAGGTTTAGATGTTTTAAATGTAACCAATGGGGCCAAGTAGCATACAGATGTGCATGGAAGCAAGGTGGGGAACAAAAGGTGGGGAAGCCAGCAAGTGGAAATAGCAGAATGCCAGTTTTATGTTGTCTGGAAACAACAGGGGTACCAATCTATCACCAGAGTTTGTATTCTGTCTTAGTGGATGGAAGATAGACCACTGCTAAGAGAGAGACAGCCTCTGATATAACCATTGTGAAGCCTGTAGTGGTTAAAGAGGATCAGTACTTGCTTGGGCAGTCCACTCCAGTCAGAGCTTTAGGAGGGAGCTCATTCCAAATACCTTTGGCCATGGTTCACCTTGACTGGGTGGGTAGAAAAGGAAGCAAGCAAATAGGTTTGTTTGAGGATATAACTGCAGATGTCTTGATAGGGAATAATTTTGATAATTCTGTACCTGTTGTGCATGTAGTTACAAGCAGTCAGGCTTGGAGACAGACATGTGGGTCTGGTAGCCTGGGGGAGACATAGACAGACCCCACAGCAGAAGTTGGGCTGGTGATATGGCTATTTCACAGAGGGAGCTACCCTGTAGCAGTGAGCCTGAAGGTGAGGCACAGCTGCTGGTAGGTACTGGTGTTCCATTGGATACAGTGACTGCAGGTGCAGAGGTGAGTGGTAGTACAGAGCGTGACAGTGAGGCATCGTTGTCAGAAGATACCAGGCTTCCTGTGGAAGTGGAGCTGGGAAGGGTCACAACAATAGAGTTGAGACAGGATTAGATCTAAGACCCTACATTACAAGGCTTGAGGGAGGTAGGTAGGAAGGCAGCTGATTCTCAAGGAAAACGGGGCATCTGTATACTGGATCAAAGGGTTACTGTATGGAGAGTGGACCTCTGAGGAAGGGCTAGAGGATGAGGTAATACAACAGTTGGAAGTGCCCAGAGCCTACTGTCTGGCACCTCTAGCCATTTCCCATGACATTCCTTTTGCAGGTCATATGGGCATAAAGTGTACCAGGACACATATTATGTGGAACTTTTATCAGCCTGGAATTGCAAGGGATGTAACCAGGTACTGCAGGATCTGTGAGCAGTGCCAAAAGATAGGCAAGGCAGGAGACAAAGTCAAAGCTTCTTTGATGCCTTTGCTTGTGATTGAGAAACCATTTCAGTGGGTAGCTATGGATATTGTGGGGTCTCTGAGTAGCCCAAGTTCCACAGGGAGGAAGTATATCCTGGTGGTAGTAGATTATACTACTAGATACCCTGGGGTGGTGGAGCTCTGTCCTCCATTGAGGTAGAGAAGGTGGCAAATGCTTTATTAGAGATTTTCAGCAGGGTAGGTTTCCAAAGAGAAATATCACCTGACAGAGGTGCCATTTTAATGTCAGACCTGCTGGCTTGTCTGTGGGAGAACAGTGGGTTGAAGAATCAAAGACCACTCCCTACCACCCCCAGACTGATGGTCCTGTGGAGATGTTAAATTTTGCACTAAAGACCCATGCTACAGGCATTTGCAGACCAATTTAAGAGAGAGTGAGACAAATATTTGCCCCATCTGCTGTTTGCATACAGAGATGTACCCCAGGAATAGACAGGTTTTTCACTGTTTGGGTTGCTGTATAAGCATAGAGTGAGGGGGCCTTTAGATCTGATTCATGATGAATGGGAGGGTGAGTGTGAATCTCACAAGGAGTCTGTTGTGGCATATGCCCTAAACCTCAGGACAAGGCTTATGGAGCTCATGAGTTTTGCCCAGAAGAACCTGGCAGGAGCCCAAGATCAGAAAAAGGTACGGTATGACAGGAATACTCAAGGCTGACAGTATGCTGTGGGACAGCAGATTATGTTTCTCATTCCTGTCAGACACAATAAGCTGCAGGCAGCTTGGGAAGAGCCCTTCAAAGTGGTAAAGAAGGTCAATGATGTTAACTACATGGTAGAACTGCTATGCAAGAGGCAGGGGCACAAATTGTACCATGTTAGCATGATGAAGCCTTATTATGATAGGGAGGCCCTTGTGCTGAGTATTTGCAGTAGGTGGCAAAAGGTGTCTGAGGGGGATCTGGTGACTGATCTCAGGCTGACACCTCAGTGGAAGGGGTAGCAATGTCCCAGCAACTATCCCCTACCAGGGCCTCTGCAGGAAGGATCATCTTCCATTTAGGTTCATAGGTTCATAGGTTGGTACTAGGCTATCAGCCCTAGGGCCTATACAAGCCTAGCCATAACAATTCCCTGGCTATTTCTTCCCACACTATTTACTTCCCTGAGATGCATTGTTGGGTTGACAGAGGGGACAGTAAAAGCTCTAGTCAAACAGCTTTGTAATAGGGTAATTCAGGCCTATATTAGCTTGCTGAAATTTATTTTTGGCGAACACCTATTCATCAACCTGTATTCAGCGAAAATAACTTCCATGATTTGCTGAATTTTGGCAATGGCAATGAAGTAGTTAGCCAACTACACAACTTTGCTCTTTTCCCCAGTGTATTGCAATATTGGAGTTGATATATATAGTTAGGGGAGTGTGTGTGGGGGGGTAAAGCCCCCCACTTAGGTGGATTTTATTTAGTTATTTGTGGGCCCATTGTGTTGTGGGGCAATTATTTCATTGCCCTTGTGTGAAGATAGGTGAAGGCTGCCAGCCTAGCCAGATAGAATTTTATAGATAATTCTGGCATTTTATGACTGTCTTTGATGTCAAAATTCGAAGCCGAGATGTCTAGAGAAAGGCATTCTGCCTATTGTTTTGAGGTCAGAGTTAATGGCTAGAATTTGCATGTATAAATGTCCTTTATTGCTCTGATTTCTGACCAGGTGTAAAGAATGTAAATGTAGTTTCTGTTAGCCTGGGAACACCAGAGAAGTGTGAAGAATGATGTCATGTGAAGCAGCTCTGTGTTATCAATTTAAAGATAGAGAATCAGAGGGCTCAGAGCATTTTGTCTTGAGAACATCCAACATCACCAGCACTGCTTTGCTCTATATGTAAGTTATTTAGAACTGTGTTTTCTCTTAGATATAGCTTGGGAAATAGGAAGTTTAGATTAGTTTGTTTTTCAGTGATGTCAGAACTTTCTACCGTATTATTTTAAGTATTTCTCTGTGATCTCTGAACTCTTGACTGGCACTGTGTAGTAAGAAGTATTCTCTTGTGTTTTTATTATTTATTATTAAATATTTTTAAACCTTTCAACTGTGGCTGTTTTGAGCTAATTTAATCTAAGAGCACATTGCATGTGTATAGTGATGCTGTACCAAGTCACTCCAAATAAGTCTTGACTGGTTACACTTACCATTTGGATAATAATTTTGCACAGTAATAATTGGACACCGTTCATAAGGGCCTTTGAGTAGCTGATAAATATGGGTAAAAGGGACACAGCCTTCCCCAGGAGCATCTGTGCTGTTGTATAGACTCTTATCTCAAAGCATGTGTGTGTGTGTGTGTGTGTGTGTGTGTGTGTGTGTGTGTGTGTGTGTGTGTGTGTGTGTGTGTGTCAGCTACTTGGGCAGGGACATGAAGCATTGGTTGGACAGTGAGGGTGCTGGAGGTTTTAGCTTGCCCACTAGGCTGAGATCTGGACCTTATAGCTGTGCCAGTGGGGAGTCTTATTGGGGACCTGGAGAGACAGGGAGAAACTAGCACCAGACTGACTGTGATCTCTGTGTGCTCTTAAGGGAAATTGTACTTTACTGTGTGTGTATTTATTGTCCTTTCCCTATATGGATGCCCCTCACTGGTGTTAGTGGTGAGGACTGAGGCTCCTTGATTGCTGGACCAGTGCACGGGCATCACACCTTGGAAAATTTAGCAAATCTCGGATGTGATTTTCTCTGAATATGGGTTGATGAATAGGTGTTCACTGCAAATAAATTCCGGCAATCTAATATCGACCTGGGTAATTCACATTCAGGCAACTTGAGGCTTAAGAGTGTGCAAGATGGATCTCATGATGTCTGGGACACACTACCTCAAAGAAAGACTGGACATCAAGAAAAGATTCTATGGTTCCGTCTCCTCACAGTCCTCCTTGAAAGGGAAGGGTCTCTTTTGTCATGTCCTCTGAGTCCTCTGTTCGTATTGAAATAAACTACTGAGGCTTGGAAAAAAGTCAGAGTGCTGGTAGCTGCTGGGAAAGTTGATTGTACTGGAGCCATCTTAGGCTGTTTGTTTGGACTAATCCAGACCAAACAGCCATTCCATGCTGTTTGATCTGGATCAGAGAGTTTAATATCTACAGGATCTGAAGTAATGATGCCTGAGATAATGTCATGCTTTCTTCAAGGCTGGACCAGGGAAACTCATTAAGTAGGCATAAAGCAAGGGAATTATGGTGCATATAACAATAATCTATGTGTGGACAACAAATAAGGCATGTGGAATATATGTCTCTATATAGGAGGAGTAGGAGTCAGGATCTGCATTTTTTGGTGTTAGTCATTCTTGTAGTAGTTTGCAGAAACATTGTAAGAAGAAGGAGTGAAAAAAGCTCCTGTAAGACAAGACACAACAGAAGCAGAAAAAGGGAGAACCCTTCTAAACTCAGGTCCAAGATAAAGTCTAGAAGTTCCATGTATATGCAATATATTCAGGAGGGATAACCAGTGAAGACTTACACCTGGTAGCATCAGTACCTCACCAACAAAGTAATCTTGCTATACCTTCTAAAAACAAAAGCATATATGTATGTTCTTCTCCATTAATTGGAAAAAACAAAAAGCATATAACACCATGGAAGACAAATGTGCATCCTCCTGAAAGGCACAAAAATAAAATAACTGAAGGTCTAAGAGAAAACATTTAAAAAATATCTTTAAATCCATACTTGAGAACACAGGAGACTGTAAGTGCCTGCATATAAAGAATATGATGCATATGCACTCCTGAGTTCCTAAACAAAAAGGTAGCAGAATCTAGATTTACCATAGCAAACAGTGCAAGTCTTCAAATGTACATATTTCAAGCATGCTGCTGGGAAAGAACAACTTCAGGGCATAATTTGCTGATACATCATTTAAAAAGGTAAACCATTTTTTTTAATAATGGCACTGTATTACAGAAATAATTATGAGTTTACTATGGCTGGCTTTGCTTTTTTATATAGTTAGTTGTTTACATTTCATATACAGGATAGCAGATCGATCCATTAATGACCTGTTTTTCACAAAGGTGGGGCAATATAACAAAGCTAACACAAGAAATAATGCAACTGACATTTACTGTGCATTAGTATTACCAAATAACATTAATTTGAACAACATTTTTGTGTTATATTTTTTTAAAGTATACCACTGAGTTTATTCACATGGTCCTAATTAAAAAAGTACAGTTGTGTGAGCTGAACTTACCATAACAGTAGATGTTCAAATGATCACATCTCTAGTAGCCTTCACTGTATCGGTTATATCCTGCCAAAGATATAACAGCCAGAAAGCTTCAAAAAGCTTCATGGCACCTTCCATACACCCAAACTGTCAAACAACTTTGAGATGAGCCAACCAAAAAAACAAATTTGGGTGTGAAGCACTTCAGAGCTTTCCTGGCAGCAGACAGGAGGAGGCTGAGCCCTGAATAGACAATGCTATGAATAACAAAAATTAACTGTCCACACCCTGCCATAAAAAGAAAAAAAAAAAAAAAAAAAAAAAAAACACACACCAAAAAACAAGGGTGATGGAGGGAGAGAGCAACTACTGCAGCAGTGATTATTCGAACATCTACTGTTATGATTAGTTCAATTTATACAACTGCACTATGTTCTTCATGATCAGTGCTGCCATAGCCTTAGCTATATGGGTAGATTACCATAGCTAACTATGTTTGGGAGAGGAAGGTGAAGGGTCCAGCAGCCCCTGGAGAATGGTCCTAGCAAAGCATGATCTAGACATAAAGAAGGAATGAAGCTTGTTGTGCTTTGTAAAAGTATTTACAGAGGACTAGGTAGTAGCTTCTAGAATACTTCTAGAATCCAACTCTTTACAAAAAGCCATAAATGAAGCTAAGGCCCTAGTAGAGATGGCCTTGACCCTGCTTGGAATAGTTTTGCCATTTGAGTATAACAAAAGGTAACAGCCTTAGGCAACCATTCAGAAATAGTCTGTTTTGAGACAATTTGTCCCTTCTTCTTACCTTCACAAGAAATGAACAATTGATCTGATGATCTGAAGGATGTAGTTCCGTCAAGATAGTACTGGGGTTGTCTGTGGACATTCAGGTTACGGATTATCCTATCTCCCTCTTATTTAGGTTCAGGAAAGAAAATGAGGAAATAGTTTTCCTTAAAGCAAACTTGGATACCACTTTAGGCATAAAAAAGGATTAGCTCTCAAAAAACTCTGTCCCTATTGAAAATGAGGTAGGGTTGACACATGATAAGAGTTTGCAACTCAGATACCCTTCTTGCAGAGTTCAGATAAATCAGTAAAATTGTTTTCTATGTAAAGAACCTCCAGCCAGCCAGACTAGCTGGTTCAGATGAAAAAGTGTTAACTTCCTAACACAAAATTAAGATCCCAAGGAACTGCCACTGCTTTATTGGGGGGGGGGGTCTCTTATGCAAAACCCCATCAAGAACATTTTGACATGAGACTGCCCTGAAAGAGGAGGATCCATGGACAAACATGCTGAAGTGGCCAATAAATGAACCTTGTTAGAGGAATAAACGGCCACAGGAAAGTAACTCATGCAACTACTGTAAAACCAGAAAATGGGTAGCCCTGATTTGGTGCTGGTTATGTTGTTGGCACCAACTAGAAAACCTTTTCCATTTGCCAATATGTGATTTTCCAGTAGCAGGCTTTCTCGCCTCCATTAGTACCTGCTGCATGTCCTCAGTAAACAGGTGCCTAAAAGGAATTAAGAGTCTATCTTCCAGGTAGTCATTTGAAGGTGATTGATGCTGGGGTATATCAAACACTCCTGTTCTTGTGTGAGTAGATTCATTCTTTGACGAAGCTTGTGACAATTTACTCCTGGCCATTTCCAAAAGACAGGAGAACTACAGTTGTCTTGGCCAGAAGGTAGTCAGTCACCACAATGATCTTGGGGGATTCATTATAAATCTTAAGAAGTATCCTTGTTGCTAGTGGGAGAAGGTAGAAAGGCATAAAGGAACATTTCTATCCTAAGAAAAGAAAAGGCATTTATCTTCCAGACCTTCTTGCATAGAGTCCTGGAACAGAATTTTGACAGTTGATTGTTCAGAGAGGAGGTAACGAGGTCTACACGAGGAAATCCCCACAGATGGATCAAATCTTGGATGACCCCCATGATCAAATTTGCACTTGTGAGAGTTTGCCTTGGTCCTGCTCAGCTGGTCTGCCAGTTTTGTACTGATGTGTGGTAGGTTGTAGAGTGAGATTGTACTGTGAAGCTATATCCCAAGCTAACATGACTAGTCTGCAAAGGGAGTGAAACCTTTTCCCCCCTTGGTTGTTGATGTACCACATTATTGTCTGTAACCACTTGAAGAGGTCCCAAGGACCAAAGATGGTTCAGAGAGTTCAGTGTCTTAATCAGGGCAAGCATCTCCTTGATGTTTATGTGCTTGCATCTGTCTTTGGTGTATCACACTTTTATCCCGCAAAAATGTCTCTTTTGACAAACCTCAGTAGTGGGGTCTAGAAAGAGAAAGGGTGTTGATGCCTGGACCAAAGAGATTTCAGATATCACTGTATCTTTATTATGACTAGTCTTGTCAAGGGTATCATGAAAATCATAAATGTGATGAGACCCAAAATCCTGCGGCATTCCCTCACAGTGACCAAAGTCAGAGTGGAAAAACCTTAGAAACAGACCTAGATAAAGATCTATTTTTTCCTGTAGGGGAAAAAGGCTGTTTGAACTGATGTGTCTAGTTGACATCTCCTGGAACACAATCCTGTGTGAGGGAGTCAAGAAAGACTTTTGAATGTTGTCTTGGAATTCCAGCGTATGCAAAAGATCTCTCACCAACAGAAAGACTCCATCATTTTAAAAAATACTTTGCAAAGATAAGCAATTCATCTAAATATGAAAACATATTTAGCGCTTTCGTCAAAAGTACATTACATTGACTTCTTCAGAACTACATAACACAATTGTTACTGATTTAAATAACCTGCCCTAATCCACTTTCCTTTGAGGGGCAACTATTTAAACAAGTGCAAGGGGTGGCTATGGGTGCCTGTTGTGCACCATCGTTTGTCAACATAGTACTTGCCTAGTGGGAGGACCTATATGTTGTGAATTCTGAGTTCAAGGACATGTGGGTACTGTATGGGCGGTACCTCGACGATTTGGTCTTATTTTGGCATGGTAGTGAAGATGAGTTAGACAGGTTTTTCAATTATATTAACACCACCACTTTTTTGAAGTTTACCATGACCAAGGACCATGATTTGTTGAATTACCTTGATGTGGCTATCAGGAAGGATTATTCTAAGGGGAGATTTAAATCACATCTCTATAGGAAACCCACGTGCTCCAACTCTCTATTGCATTTTGAGAGTTGGCACCCCTTGCACCAGAAGAAATTCCTTGTGAAAGGTCAATGTGTAAGATTGGCTAGAATGGTTTCAGAAGATGATGATTTTTTTTAGAGAATGCGACCTCCTACTAGGGATGTTACAGAAAAGAGGCTACCCCCCTTAATTTGCCAAAGACATAATAGGGGAGGTGCAACAAAAAAGAACTAATGGGGTTTATAGAATATTACTGGACAACCCTTTGGGGTTAATTAGACCCCTAGGAACTGAGAAAATGAACAGTTTTAGCATGGCATTGGTATTACCTTTCACTACTGATTTTTTTTATATCAAAAGCATTATTTGTGATTGCTGGAATATGTTTCATATTGATGAGAATATCATTAACAAATTAGTTGAAAAAACCCTGGTGGTATACAAAAAGGGTATATCTTTCAAAGGTCTAGTTGAAAGAAAAAAGGTGGCACCAGGACCAGGTGGTACTTTCAGATGTGGAAGATGCACCCAATGTTCTTTTATTGTCAATGCCAAATTTATTAAACTTAGGAATTTTGGGAAAACCACTACACACAAAACATACCTTTGTTACAATAAGGGGGTTGTATATGTCGCATCCTGTACAGGTTGTGCCTGTTACTATGTGGGTAAGACTGTCCAAGCTTTAAGACAATGGATTTATCAACACAGTTATGATATCAACAAACATAAGGAGACTAATGCCTTATTCAAGCACATTAAATTACATCCCACACACTGTTTCTAGTGTTTTGTATTAGAACAGGTTGACTTGGGTGTAAGGGGTGGACCTGTTGAAGATTTTCTTGAATTTCTAGAACTCAAGTGGCAAATAAGGTTAAATGCATGTGTGCCACCTGGGCTCAATGACAAAATTTCTATCAGTTCCATGTTAAAATTAAAAGTTGTTTCCTTTATATAATGTTTTTAACATATGTTTTATTTTTGGGGTATTTTTGGTCTAGCAATCCTTGTAAGGGTATGTAGGAAATGACCTACCTTCATAGTAGGATACAACATTTTTCAACAGGAAATGACAACCTTTTTGGTTGACCAATTGTGGAGTAGGGCAGGTTATTTAAATCAGTAACAATTGTGTTATGTAGTTCGAAGAAGTCAATGTAATGTACTTTTGACAAAAGCGCTAAACTCTCATCGCTGTGGAATAAATTAGTTGGATTTTTTACCTTTGGTGCAGTTCTCTTGGTCATTTTCTCCATCCAGATTTTTCTGGGTTTGGACTTTTTTTGTGTTTCTAAATATGAAAAAATATGGATGTCCTGTAGCCTTCAATGAACTATATAACTGGAGCCAGACAATTTGAGAATACCTTTGGTGCAGTGGATATTCCAAAGGGTAAGGCAGAGAGCAGGTAATGTTGTCCAGATATACAAAACCTTAAGAAATGTCTAAATTATGGATGAATAGGGATGCAATGCTGAGCAACTTTTAAGTCTAGTGTTGCCAAGAAAATTGAAAGAGGAAGAACAGGTAACAAGTTGTGAAGTGACATAATTTTGAATTTGTGCACTATCACAGGCAGGAAAGATCCAGAACTGGTCTCCATGCATTTTATTTCTTTTGTACACAGAACATCCTTGAATAAAATATCTTCCCCTCCTGGGAAGGAGGAACTGATTCTATCACTCCTTGGGACAGCATGGAAACAGTACAGTCTGGTATGCTGGATAAAGAATGAGCCCCTGGAATGGATGGATTTCCTCCTAATGCCATTTGTAACCTGGCTGAATAATTTTCAGAACCCATTTGTCTGAAACAACCTGTTGTGAAAGAGAAAAATGGAGATTCAGACTTTCTGGAAGAGAAAAGGGACCAATGTGGGAGGGGTTCACAAGGTCTCCTGAATAGTTATACAGACTTGCTGGACTGCCCTTGGTTTTGGGAGGTTTGAGACTTCTTTTTGTAATCTCTTGCTACCTCTTCCTAACATTTGTTTACCTGAATTCTGAGACTGTATTCTATCTTTTGTCAAAAATGGATGAAGAGGAAGAAAATCCCTTGGACAATTTAAAAAGGATGCCAAGTAGCTTGCCCCTTTATCACACTTTTTGATCACCTCTGCAGCAGAGGGGCAAACAATAAATCTCAGGCTAAGGGAGAATTTAAAACCTCATTTTCTAAATCATCTGGGAGGTTCTGAGAATGCAGCCAAGAAAACCTCCTTAAAAAAGTACCAGTGGCCATAGTCCCAGAAGAAGTATCAGTAGAGTTATACACACACTGCAAGTGGTGAGTAGTGATATGTGTAGTAGAAGCAACTAAGTTATTTAAAGTAGTTTTGCTTCACTAGAAGAAACTGTAGATAAAACATTGCTTATTCTTTCACAATATATCAGTGCAAGTGTCTGATAACTTAAAATTCTGAAAATCAAAGTTTCAGAAGTATCCACATTTTCCCATAACTTTCAATAATTTCCCCTTCCTTATTAGAAATAGTACAATTGGAATTAACTAAGTACCTAGCAGGAGAGGAGTCAACTAAGGCTATAGCTAATGGGTCAAGTTTGGGAATATTGCATCAAAATTTAAAAGACTGAAGAACTGTATGCATCCTATCTGCCTTTTTAGGGACAGTTTGCTGACCATCAGGAAAACTGCAGGCAACAAGACACACATCCTCTAATTCAGGAAAGACAGGAGGAATGGGTGTAGGTTCTGAAACATTTTTCTGTAACAACTCATAGTATTTTCTGATAGACTGGGAAACCTCAGTGTTCTCCCACTGAAAACACTGCGATGTTCTAGCAATGATCTCAGAGAAAGAGAAATCCCCACAGGAAGAATCAGAGACTGAGCTCTCCACAGAATTAGAAATTTGAGGACAAAACCCCAAATCTGTCCCTGCATCTTCCTGTTCAGATTTAAAATCTTGAATCTCTTCAGGCAAAGAGGCATCCCTTTTTCATTTACCAGAAACTACACAGGAGGATTATTAGCCTGAATTAAACACTGAGCCAGTCCCAATAAACTACTCCTATCCAATGAAAATTGAGAAGGATTAGATACATTTGGTTTTCTGTTTCTTTTTGACAAGAAAAGTGGACCAACCATGCTAATAACAGAAGCTGCTGCTTCCTCAGGACTGAGCACAGCATTCTGACACAACAGGGCAACCTGCCCTATTCCCTCTCCCAGGACCGATAAGAGTGGTTGTCCCTTGCCCATTGAGGACACTCCAACAGCTGCAGAGGACATGGTTAACCCCTGGTCCATAGATGTTGTAGGTGCTATGCCAAAGGGCTTATGGGTAAAATATGAGTGGTCTTAGAACAAATGACTACAGCAGAGGCACCCACCTGCAGATGAGGTAAATTGCTAGCCTGCTGTGGTGGCTGTTTGCATAATGTTTTTATTTTGTGGCTGGAAGAAGGACCGTATGTGGGACCAACAATCTGTTCCATAGTCAAGTAAAAAAGTATTCCTCTTTCCCATGAAAGACAAGCATCAAATGCCAGAAAAAGTACCAGTCACAAAAATTACTTTTTTGACTAGAAAAAGAAACACACCATAAAAAGCAATTCAGTAAATATAAGGAAATGGAAGTTTTTTCCTCAAAGAGAGCTTGTCTGCACAGCAATGGAAAGCACAAGTCAACTGTTAATCCCAGAAATCCTCAGAGGAGCATAATCTTTGGTGACAGGAAAGCTCTAAAGGGCTTTGTACCCAAGCTTGTGTTTTAGTTAGCTCATCCTGCTGCTTGACAGTTTGCGTGCATAGGTACCCTGAATCTTTGGAATCTGGCTGTCTGTTACATCCTTGGCAGGATATAACCAATATAGCTGAGGTTACCACAGCAGTGATCAATATAAAGAAAATCTCTATTTACTTTTTTCTGTAGTTTTGGTATGCCACTTAAATGAAAAGTACAAAAGGAAAGACTAATTTCATTTTCTGAAATACTTCATTCTTTTTTTTCTATTAATAGTGCTTTTTTCAATAGACATCTTCAGATAATTAAAATTGACAGAGCAGTTCTCTCATGTTTATAGCTTAGAATCCTGGCTGAGATATCAGGAGGGGGTTTATAGTAGTCACTGATATGCAAATCCTTTGCTTTGGATTGTTTGGGTTAAAATATAATGGACTGACAATAAAATGGGGTAAAAAGGGTACTATGCCATGTGGTGTTGCCTCATCCTTATTTGTATAAACTGTCCTGATTGGCCATATTGGTTTTAGAGATATGAGCACTGAATCACTATCTCTCATCTCTCCATAGCTACTGTGCTCCTACTTAAAAAAAGCTTCAAATGCAGAATAGCACAACACTCCTCTGACAACAGGTTGAGGGATGAAAAGAATTTCCCAGCCAAACACTCCATACAATTCAAAGGAAACCAAACCTTCACCTTCCACACTGAGGAATTTAACTTGACCCCACTTAATGGAGACTACAATTCCTATTTGGAGAAACATCTGAAATGACTATCAACACTCCATGCTTGTTATTTGTTTTTACAAAATATGTTGGTTCCCCTCAAACTGCCTGCTTCCATCTTTGTTGTGCTGTCTTACATGCTAAAAATATATTAATCATGTCTGCATCTTCAGCTCCCCATTTCCATTATTTCAAATTAGAAATTCCTCTGTCCCATGCTACTTTATTGGGTGTGATATACCACAAATACAGGATAATCATTTGTTGATCCCTTGCATATGTTTATTCACAAGATAAAAGGCATTTCCCCTGTAAGTTTAATATTTTTCTGAATCATCCAGACACTCTCTAGCCTAGCTCCTGTACTGTCTGATATCTTTATATATATTAAGCTACTTCTGCCATTTTTCATGCTGTTGGACTTGCTACAAGAAGCCTCTCTTTATTTCTTCCCTTGTGCAGCATTTAAGCATTATACATACATTTTCATTAACATATTAAAAAGTGAAGTTATGTTGATGCCTAAGTAAGGAACAATTTTGTATTTCCTAGGAATGAAGATCTATTTCTTCCTGTCTATAGTTTTGCTTTCCTAGCCTCCTTAACTGTTTGCATCCATATATGCCCGCTTCTTCCCATTTTACCTGCTGCCTTCTAGGAAATTTGTCTTTAATATCTGCCTGATCCCATATCCTTTTGTAGGCAGGTGGCTTCCAGCACATATCTCCTGGTTGCTTAATCCCTGTCTCCCATTTTATTTTTATATGTCAGCCATAAGTTCTCTTTGTAGAGAACCATAAAGTCCTTTCCCCCTAATTCTGTGCCTTTACTTCATTCAACCTAATCCATTGTGGCATATTACATGCCAGAAACTGTGAAGGAAGATGTATCAAAGTCCAATCCATCTCGGAAGGTATGGTTATTAGTTGCTGTCTTGGAATTCTATGCTAGTTTGCTTCAGCAATAAATAACTCTTACCATACAAAGGGTGGTCAGATTATATTGGGATGTGTCTTATAACATGTAAAATCTGAGACAAAATCATAATCTTGATGAGGTTTATTTTGCACACCTATTGTGTATGTCCTATTACCTCCCTTTTGTGAGAGTTTATTTTTGTATAATGATTCTCCAAGTTTCTTTTAACTGTCAGTCCTTATGTATAGCTAACTTCTAAGTTAGATATATGGGAAAGCCTGCTTCCTTTATATCGTCAACTGCACCCCACTCTTCTTCATCTCCCACCTTCACCAGCACTGTTCTGTTACAGGTCATTTCTAATCCAGACACTTTGCTGAATCTATCAAATACATCCAACACTCTTGGTGAAGTCTCATCTGTGTTTTCATCCATTACAATACAGTAATAAATGTCCAGTTAAAGCATGGCCTTGCCTCATTTCTTTGCTTCTGTTGTAATCTCTTACAAACTCACAAAACCATCTTTTCAATTACTAAGAGAAACAATCCTGGCAATAAAGGGCATCGCTACCTAGGCTCTCTGTTTTGCCTTTCCTAGACATTCTTTCATTTATTTATATGTCTTTGTTGACCAGGAAAAGTCCAGCTGTGTAAAACCCATTTTCAGCAGATGCCCAGGGAGAAAAACATCACATTTAAGTTGAGCTTATTTAAACAATTTTTAAATATTTTTTACCTGAACATAAAGAGAGAGAGAGAGAAAACTGGCTAATTATTGAATACCAAAATAACACATAATAACAGTTAATGCATTTATAGCATTAAAAAAGTTCAAACTGGGGTATTTATTTTATTAAAACATCAAAGATGGATTTATTAAACATCATCTTAATCCACTGAATGAACATACCCTAAAATCCCTTCTCCACAATACTTAAAACAGAACGTCTCAATGTATCATATCAAAAGCTTTTTTAATACTAAATAAGACTACTCCATTAAAATGTTTCATTCCATCCTACCAACAACTGTCTCAGCTGGAAACAGTTTTCCTTTAATGAAACAAATCATAAACAATGACATAATTCACATGTATTTTGGATAATTTGCTAAACATCTATCTTTAGATTCCCATAAGACTTCTTAACAACTGTTTTAGCTGTTATTAATGTCCCATACATTTAACTCAGATGCATGAAAAGAAAGATTTTATTTGCTGTTTTACAAGAATTTTATAAGGAAAATCGATAAATAAATAAACAGTACTTTAAACTGACTGAAAAACTTATTTTGCCCTTTACCTTTTTTTCTGCACTCCATGTAAGTTATCAACTTGTAAGCACTTACACAAAGGTTAAGAGTAAGAAGCAAGGGTCCCTCATTGCTCCTTTTATAACATTTGTTTTTCCAACCCATTATTTAAAATGATAACATTATTATAGAAAATTCTCACCAATATAAACATGTCAAGTGAAGAATAAATAGTTATATAAGCATATCTGAATGATGTGCATGTCTATATGTTTAACACATTTTCCAGTACCTCTCTTTCCAATATACACTAGTGTATTTATACAGTCCATGCACCCCATTTGTGACTTGTATACCAACCAACTCTGATAAAGCAGTCTTTTATACTTACTTTCAGGTATTCCTCTCTTTCTACTTGTGGGGACTGTAGTCCCTTTTAAAACATGGTGATGTAATCCCATGATCAAGTGTCCATTGTTTGCCTCTCATACAGTAATCATCTTGAGCATCTGAGTGATGAGAGCAAGTCTCTGATGTTTGCTGTTGGTACAGTACTCATCTTGTGTATCTGACTCACATGCTCGAGTCTCTGAGTTTTGTCTTTGGTACAGTACTCATTTTCTGTATCCGACTCACAGGACTGAATCTCTGAGTTTTGCCTCTGGTATAGTACTCATCTAGTGTATCCAACTCACATGATCTAGTCTCTGAGTTTTGCTGTGGTACAGTACTCATCTTGTGTATCTGACTCACATGATCGAGTCTCTCAGTTTTGCCTCTGGTACAGTACTCATCTTGTGTATCTGACTCACATGATCAAGTCTCTCAGTTTTGCTCTGGTACAGTACTCATCTTGTGCATCTGAGTCACATGTTCTCTCAGCTCTCCACTGATGGTTATTATGTCTAGCACTCTCTTGTCTCATGCCCACTTCTGTATCCATCTTGTTTATTGGGCTATCTGATTTCGTTTTACTATATGGTGGGTCTTCTAATATCAAATTTGATTGAGTTTCAGGCTGTGTCATATTACTGCCAAAGTTTGTTACTTTATTTTTGAAGCTTTTCTCCCATGGCCTCCACTGAAAATGGTCTTTTACCCAATCAGACTGTCTCAATAATCAAATTCCAGTAAATACATGAATAAATACATTCATCCCTCTCAGTATTTATAGTGTATCTCAATGTTCTGCCTGATGTGCCTCTATTATCCATGGATTTCATTATCCTCTGTGTTTTTTTTTCAGATAGTTTCTCATCTTGTTATTTGTGGGTTTTGCATTTTGCCTAGCCTTTTTTCTCACATGTACATCCTTCAGATGGAATGTTAAACTGAGTCCCCATCTGCCTGAGTGGGTGGTAGCTTAGGTGGGTGGAAACGATCGCACAGCGTCTACTGAAAAGAAAAGGGGGAATTTCTACAATGCCCTGGACAAATTTTTCCTAGTCAGTGTTTCATGGTGAATAGAATATTTTGTGGTCACTCCCTGAAAATAGGCTACTAGCCTAGTGAGATTAATCTGGTCAACAAAGGACAGATAGATAGATAGATAGATAGATAGATAGATAGATAGATAGATAGATAGACTGAAAGTTAGATGGATAGATTTTATGTAGGTATGACTGATATTTTAAGTAAAGGATTTCTAATCATATTTTATATTAGGAAACATAATGCAACTAAAGCACTTGTCAATCATGCTACTCAGATAGGTGATATATCCAGTTTTAAATCTAATGCACTGGAAATACTGCTTGCAAATAATAAAGGTGGTGATATTAGGAATGTTACTGAAAATTATGAATAGGAATAGATCACAAGATTAAATGATGTTGTGAATTCTGGTTTGAATGACAGTTAAAGTTACAAAACAGTTTTGAATAACAGAAGTTTAAAACATTAATGAATTGCTATTTTCATTAGTTAATTATTCATTAGTTAATTGTAACATATTTGTATATATTTCTGAATCTAAACTGTAATCTTCATAGGCTTGAAATGTGAGCCTGTAACTTGTATGTTAAAATAATATGTTTGTGCATATATAGTGTAACTTGCTTGTCTTTATCTGTTTGTAGGTTTGAAGCTTTTCTGCCCGGGCCTCCGCTGAAAATGGACATGTATCCAGTCGGACTATCCCGGTCAACAAATGTAAAATAAAGTAAAACAAAATAAATAAATAAATAATTTGTGTGTGTGTGTGTGTGTGTGTGTGTGTGTGTGTGTGTGTGTGTGTGTGTGTGTGTGTGTGTGTGTGTGTGTGTGTGTGTATCTGTGTATATTTATATATACTTGAATGTGACTTTTCATGTTTTTACAACTTAAGAAATAAACTTCTCTGCATGGTTTCTAGTTCTGGTTTTTGGACTATTCAGTTTCTATTTATATTATAACAAAAATCTCTGACTCAGTGGGTAGAGAGATTGAGCTAAGCAGATATTTCTTTCCAGGATATATATATGTAAACTTCCAGTGCACGCATCCACACTTGGTGCTCGGACCAAACCCAAAGTACATCAACCACAGTCCAGCATACTAAATAGTGAATAAATCCAACATGCCTTCAAATAAATGCTTCAGATCAAACAGAACACAGACCAGTTTCGCCTCTGACACTGATGATGCCAGGGGGCGAAACCGGTCTGTGTTCTGTTTGATCATCACTTCCTGTATGGATTATGAGGACTGATACTCTCGGGCTTGAGCATCCCTTTCATACCAGACTGCGATAGAGAAATAAATGCTGTTTAGCATATTTTGTGTCCTGCTCTTTACTTGCCCATACTGAAGCATTTATTTGAGGGCATATTAGATTTATTCACTATTTAGTGTGCTGGACTGTGGTTGATATATCTTGTGATGGCACTCCTCTGGACCAGTAATAAAGGATTATCAATCTTCACCAGTATCACCAGTGAGGGACCTTCACTCGGAACAAAGATAGCTACACACAATATTTCCAGATGCAGATCTCTGTACCAAGGGCAGTTTCCCTTAAGTGCACAGAGGGAACACGCACAGTCCTGGCCCTGGGCTTCCCTGTTTCATTCTTTCCAGGCCCCCAAATAAGACTCTCCACTGAAACAGCTGTAGAGTTGAGTCCTTGGCCGAGTGTTCCAAGCCAAGTCCTCCACCTGTGTCCCTGCTCCAAGTAGCTGACACACACATACTTTCAAATTTGATTTTCACAAACACATACACACACCCACCTGGGAAAAGCTGGCACAGACTGACCAGCCATGCTCCCTCAGCCCAGACTATAAGGTAGATACCACCACCAGAACACTCCAAAGCCAACTACACTAAGAATCTTACAAGGGTGTCCAATTATACTGAGTAGAATTAATACTAATACAAATGGTAGTGTTTGACCAATGCAGCAAAGCTTTCAGGAGTAGTCATAGTGTCACTAAATAAGTATAAGTACTCTCATAGGTTAAAATATTCTCTAAAAAAACATCCACAAAGTAAATTTTAAATATATTTAATAATAACCAATAAAATAACATGAAAATACTAAATATCTATTTACAACAAACACCAGAGTTTCAATCACAGGCAATATTAAAAAATAACACAGATGGAAAGATTCACGTAGATGCAAAAAACAATACTTAACCAATCTGACTATATTTTCCTGACTGATCTAAAGAATAACTGTCCTCCAGTTCACTTACTAGAGCAAGGTGAGGTGAAGTGGGTGAGTGGTTCTTCTTTATCAGGTTTCAAAATCAGACTACTCTGAGACTTCTGTCTCATCTAGTATTAAAATATCATTTCAGTGCTGGGCTACACAATGACAAGACACATCTGGTCATCTGACTTCTGGTTCCCACACTACCCCCTTTACTAGAAACTGAACCAGAATCTACCACACGTGTTATAATACACACACATAGAACTTTGCTAAGATGTGTTACAGCATCTGGCAGCTATAATACAGGAGGAATCCTAATCCTGGTTTTTATAGACATTTTGTTTCTGGCTGCAATCAGAACTGTAAGATATAATCATTATGGCCTAAACAGGTAATTTAATTTCAGAATATTTTTCAAAGTTAGCTGAAATGAGATTAACCTCTTCTCTTCCAGTAATCTCTGTTACAATATATTAAGTTCAACAGTTGCAATACAGTCTGCCATACATGTGTATTTCTTTTTTGTCCAGCAGGACTCACTGTTGCTATTTTTTGTAACACAAGCAGGTTTACAAAGGCATTTTCAGAACAAGCATCTGCACAAATCAGTTTGATATACAGATGACATATAATTCCTTTACAAAACTCTAGTTAGCTGTTCTGGTGTATGCTACACATTCACTGCCCTGCTTCTCCTGGTATAGCTGGTAATGCCTGACTTCATCACATCTCTCCCCCCTTTGAAGACAGAAGCCAGTTTTTCAAGTGACCCTTAAGAAAAGTGGCTTGAGGGACATGAGCCTGTCTGGGAATACATTAACCATACCCTGTCTTGAGTGCTGATCTGCATTAGCATTGCTGACCCCACTATGATTCTAAACTGTCATAGCATATCATATCATATGCCTGCAACCCTAGGCTCTACCTTAACTTGGCATTTTGCTGGCTGGCTCAGTGTAGCCAAGTTAAGAGAATGTGATCTGTAATTACAGTGAATTTCCTTCCATATAAAAAGAATTGAAGTTTCTTCAGTGCCAATACTATGGCTAGGCATTCTTTTTCTATTACTGCATAACATTTGTCCCTAGGTTGAAGTCTATGGCTGAGAGATAAAACTGGGTGCTATTTTCCCTCTGAGAAAACCTGGCTGAGTACAGCCCCCACCTCATGGTTCAAAGCATCCACCTGCACAACAAATTCTTTGCTTTAATCTGGACTGGCTAATACAGGGGCCATCCCAAATCCCCTAAGCTTTTGGAATGCCTGCTTGCAGGCTGAGATGCACACTACCTTACCTGCCTGTTTTTCCTTGCCAGGACTATGAGAGGAACAGCTATTGTACTATAATTAGGAAAAAGCTTTCTACAGTACCCTGCTGTCCCCAAGAATGCCCTCACCTGTTTTTTGTTAACAGGGGCAGGCCACGGCTGAATAGCTTCAACTTTGGCAGGTTCTGGCCTGATCTTACCACTCCTCATTCTATGTCGAGGTAGGAGACTTTGGCCATACCCACCTGACACTTACTGGGCATAATGGTAAGCCTTGCCATTTGCAGTCTGCCCAGGACCTCCCTGACATGATGAAGCTGCTCTTGCCAAAATGGCTGTAGTAGCAATAGCGTTCATTTAAGGAAGAGCATAATCTCCTGCTCTTGCTAGGATATGATCTACTAGGCTCTGAAAGGTTGCTGGGGCATTTTACATCTCAAAGGGCATCTTTGTGAACTTGTATAATCTGAAGGGAGTCAAAAAGGTTGACTTCTGTCTAGTGGTGGGAGTCAAGGGCACCTGACAGTAGCTATTGGTCAGATCAATAGTGGTCAGATACTTAGCCCTACCCAGCTGCTCTAAGGCTTCATCTGTCCTAGGCATGGAGTAAGCATCTAACTCTGTGTGATGATTTAGTTTTCTGTAATCCTCACAGAACTTGGTGCTGCCATATTTCTTTGGTACCAGCACCACTGGGGAGGACCAGGGACTGCCAGATTCCTGTATTACTCCCAGTTACAACATTTCCCATATCTCCTCCCTCAGAGTCTGTCTGACTCATTCAGGCACACTGTAATGGTCCTGCTTGATAAGCTTTTGGGGTCCTATTTCCTCATGGTGCTGCACCAGGTGGGTGCACCCAGGTTTTCCAGTGAACATGCCCCCGAACTCCTGTATCACTGCTCAGATTTCTCAAACTTGGGTAGGGGATAGCCTCTGGGACATTGCTACCCCTTCCACTGAAGTGTCAAGTCTAAGCCTCACTGAGGAGATCAATCACTAGATATCTTTCAGACTCCTCCTGCCATTCACTTCAAATACTCAGCATTAAAGCCTCCCTACATGGTAAGGCTTCATCATGTTAACATGGTACAATTTGTGCCCCTGCCTCCTGCCTAGCAGGTTTACCATGTAGTTAACATCACTAGCCTTCCTTACCACTTCGGTGGGTCCCTTCAAGCTGCCTACAGCTTATTGTGTCTGACAGTAATAAGCACTATAAGCTACTGTCTCACAGCATACTCTAGGGCTCGAGCATCCGTCATACCAGACCTTTTTTCTGTTATTGAGCTATTGCAGGTTCTCCTGAGCCAAGCCCATGAGCTCTCTAAGGCTTGTCCTAAGGTTTAGGACATATGCCACAACAGAGTCTTTGTGGGATTCACACTCACCCTCCCACTCATCATGAATCAAATCTAAATGCTCCCCTCACTCTACACCCCTACAGCAACTCAAAGGGTGAAGAACCTGTGGATTCCTGGGGTACCTCACTGCATACAAACAGTTGATGGGGTAAATATTTGTCTCACTCTCTCTTAAACAGGTCTGCAAATGCCCATAGCATGATCTTTAGGGTGGAGTTTAACCTCTCCAACAGACCATTAGTCTGGGGGTGGAAGGTGGTGATCTTTAGGTGCTTCACCCCCCAGCACTCCCACAGACAAGCCAGCAGGTCTGACATGAAATTGGCACCTCTGTCAGTCAGTATATGTCTTGGGAAACCTACCCTGCTGAAATTCTCTAACAAAGCATTTGCCACTTTCTTTGCCTTGATGGAGGACAGAGCCACTGCCTCATGGAATTTATTAGCATAATCTACAAGCACCAGGATATACTTCTCTCCTGTGGAACTTGGGTACTTGAGGCTCCACAATATCCATACCTACCCTCTGAAATGGCTCCTCAGTCACAGGCAAGGCATCAAAGGAGCTTTGACCTTTTCTCCTGCCTTGCCTAATTTCTGGCAGTGCTCACAGGTCCTACAGTACCCTGTTACACCCCTTGCAATCCCAGGCCATTAAAAGTTCTGCATAATATGTCTCTTGGTATGCTTTATGCTCATATGACCTGCAAAACAAATATCACGGGCTATGGCCACTACAAACTGCTGCATTTCCTCACCCTCTAGCCCTGTGTCAGGGGTCCACTCTATATGCAGTAACCCTTTCTTCTAGTATACAGACTCCCCTTTATCTTGAGAATAAGGTGCCTTCTTAGCTACCTCCCTCATGCCTTTTAGTGTAGGGTCTGATAGCTGAGCCTGTCTCAACTCTGTCTTTGTGACCCTATTCAGCATCCCTTCCACAAGATGTCTGGTGTCTTCTGACAGTGGTGCCTCACTGTCAGCCGGAGTACTATCACTCATCTCTGCCCTTGCAGTCACTCTGTCCAAGGGAACATCAGTACCCAGAAGCAGTTGTGGCTCACCTTCAGGCTCACTGCTACAGGGTAGCTCCTCCCTGAAATAGCCACCTCACCAGCCCTGGCTTCAGGTGTGGGGTGTGTCTGGCTCTTCCCCAGGCTATCAGCTCCACATGCCTGTCTACAGGCTTGACTACATGTGAATGCATGCACACAAGATACTGCATTATCAAAATTTATTTATTTATTTTATTTAACATTTGTTAACCAGGAAAGTCTGACTTGGAACAAAGCTAATTTTCAGCAGAAGCCTGGGAAGAAATGGTCCTGACACATGTCTTTGTAAAATCATTCCCTAGAAAGGCATTGGCAGGGATATCCTCAAACTAACCTTCTTGCTTGCTTCCTTTTCCATCCTCACAGTCAAGATGAAACCTGGCCAAAGGCATTTGGAATGGGGTTCCTCCTAAAGCTGTAGGGGAGTGGACTGCCCTAACAAGTACTGCTCCTCTTTAACCAATGCAGGTTTCACAATGATTATGTCAGAGGCTGTGTCTCTCTTAGCAGTTGTCTGTCTTCCAGCCACTAAGATAGGATATAATCTCAGTCTAGTATCCCTGTTGTCTCCAGACAACTTACCAATGGCATACCATTATTCCCACTTGCTGGGTTCCTCACCTTTTGTTCTCCATCTTGCTTCCATGGACATTTGTATGCTACTTGGCCCCACTGATTATATTTAAAACATCTAACCCTGGACCGTGGCTGAGTACATGAAATAGTAGCTTCCCCTGTTACTGGTGGACTCTGTTGGGGTGGTTTAGACTGCCCACCATGGGTCCCCTTATATCCATGTGCAGCACTGAGTAACCCCTTCTTGTACAGTGATGCCCTGCTTGTTAAGTAGAGAGTGACTTCTTTCCCAATTCATCTGCAGTATTGCATTGCCTATAAGATTCTCATGTCCTCAGGCAACGTGCTAAGGGCTTGTTCCCTCACCAAAGTTCTGACAGCCCTTTAAAAGTGGTGACCTGACACCCACTCGCCCACCTATGAAAATAAGTGCTTAGTTCACCAATATTTTCACACACACTTTCATCTGCCTTGCGTCTATGCTTATGAAACTTTTTTCTATAAGCTTCAGGTGTTAACTTAAAACACTAACAAACAATTTTTAACAGTATTATAATTTAAGCAATCAGTATCAGACAATTTAGAGATAGCAGTTACAGCTTTACCATGGAGTAAGGGGGTCAGGAACTCCCTTCCCCATTAACTCCATGACCCTGGCAAAAATTCAGCATCTCCTTTTCATGTTGCCTCAGCCTCTCATTCTCCTTAGCTTCCAGACATCACACTTTCTCATTTCCTCAGCTTCCAGACATCTCAGTCTCTCTGCTGCTTCTATGTCCAAGCGTTTGGCTTCCAGTTCAAGTCTTTAACTCCAGACGGAGTTTTAAGTCCTCTGTGAAAAGTTTGAACTGCCCATTTTCTGAGAGTTGTATATCTCCAAGGCCAGTCTGGTTGTCCTCCTAATTGCTGGTCTGTAATACAGCTGTGCCAAGGCTGCAATCATTTCTGTTTTAGTTGGGTTGACATGCACCAGTCCTTTAGTCTGGCACATCTCAGCCTGGGTCCTTGTCAGCTTGCCATACTCCTCTGCTGACATCATTGCCTACTCTCTCTGACTAACTGAGCCAAAAAAACAAAAAAATAAAACAATTGTGATAAGAAACTCTGAATGTTTACTGTGTGGCTGATTGAGAGTATAAACACCTTCCTTAGTAACCACTATTTACAGGCTACAGCAACTCAATATCCACACCACTGATTCCTAATATGTGGATATCCCACTACTACAAGCCAATTAATATGTGATGTGGATATCCCACCACTGCCCACCAATTAATATGTGATACCCCAGCACTGGCCCAGTAATCAAAGAGCCTCAAACCTTACCACTGGCAACAGTGGGGAATGTACATACTGGGAGGATGACAAGTACACACACAATAAAGTGCAATTTCACTTAAGAGAACACAAGAGACCACAGTTAGTCTGGAGCTGGTTTCTCCTTCTTTCTTCAGATCCCTAAGAAGACTCCACACTGGCACAGCTATAGATCTGAGTCCTTACCCAGGTTTCCAACCCAAGTCCTCCAACACTCTTTCTGTCCCACCAGTGCTTCGTGTCCCTGCCGAAGTAGCTGGCACACACACTCTTGGAGATTTGTTTTACACACACACACACACACACACACACACACACACACACACACACACACACACACACACACACTCCTGGGAAAGGCTGGCATAGATTTACTAGGTATGCCTGCTTCTGCCCAGACTATAAGGTAGTTATCACTGCCATCAGAAGCCCTTATCAGCTACTTGAAGGCCCTTAACAAAGGGTGTCCAATCTTACTGTGTAATGTTACTATTAATCCAAATGGTAGTCTAACCAAGAGCAAGGGTATTTATGAGTGGTCTGTGCAGTGGTACCAATAAATATGCATGTAATCTCAGAGATTAAATATGTCTCACAAATAGCCACAAAGATTGGTTTAAATATAAATAATAAAAGAATAAGAAAATACTCGTAAATCATCACAGTAACTTCAGAGTTCAAAATCACAGGAAATATTTAAAACAACATTGCAGGACAGTCTCAAATAAATACATAAAACATATAAACTCATCTTTACTATATTGCTAGCTATATCTAAAAGAATTACTATACCCTAGAAAGTTACTACTACAGCAAGGCAAGTGTGGTGAATGGATCTTCCAGATGATGTTGTCCGGTCAAAGACAAATACAGAAATACACAGTCACTCTCTCAGAGTTTTCTTAAATTAATATCAAATATTACTGCTGGGATACTTGCAGCATGACATTACTTTTTATCACCTGTCTTCAGTTCCCAGGCCCAAAAACAACCATTGTTAGAAACTGCTAACATTTATTATCTCCCTCTGAATATACATAGCCTTCAGATGTTTGCAACTGCTGGAAGACATAAAATACTTACAATACAATGCAGAAGCATTCCTAGTTCTAGTCATTATGTCTCCTTGCTGCATTGAAACTACCTTTTGTGGTGCAGTTATAAAACAATTTAATTTAAACTATTTTCCTAAAATTTTGCAAGTTAACATATATACATTTACACAGCTACAATAGTGTATATACATTTCTGTTCTCTTGAAGTAGGGTACACTGTGGATTTATCTTTAAGCTCAGTCCTTTATGAACCCCTTTTCACACATACTTCTGTACCAGCAGTTTGATATACACATAACATACTGTTCTAATACATTTGTAACACCAGCAGATGAATTGTGTTGACATTCACAACTGACATATAATTATTTACAAAATTCCAGATAGCTGGGCTGGCAATGTTTCCTTTTGTGAGAATTCTACATTGTTTAACTTTATCACAGTTTAAACAATCAGTATCAAACAATTTATAAACAACAGTTACAACTTTACCGTGGAGTAAGGGGATCAGGAACCATACCCAGAGCCCTTGGTCAGCATTACAGTGTTTACAAACTCTTTCAAATATATTAATAAAAACTATCAAAATTATCACCCTTTATAAACTGTAGAAGAAATTCACTGATCTTTATTGTTTCTGGGGTTCATTTTATATTCTTCTCCATTATCTCCATGACCCTTATGAAGAGTCAGCATCTCCCTCTCATGTTGGAGCTATTTTTCATTTTCTTTGGCCTCCAAATTCCACAGTCTCTCTGTTGATTCTAATTCCATATGTTTTGCCTGCTGCAGTATCTCATTTTCTTCAGCCTCCAAAAGCAGCAGTCTTTCATTTTCTTTGACCTTCAAACTCTGCTGTCTTGCTGCTGATTCTAATTACAAATGTTTGGCCTCCAGTTTAAGTCTAACTCCGCAAAGGTTTTTAAGTCCTCTGAGGAAGCGTTGAACTATCCTGATTTTGAGGGCTGCAAATCCCCATCACCAGACTGGTTGTCCTCATGATTGCTGGTCCATACTGCAGCTATGATTAAGGCTGAAATTATTTCCTCTATAGTCAGGTTGTGATGCATCAGTCCTTTGGCTTTGCACACCTTGGCCAACTGGTTCTTTGTCAGCTTGCCATAATCCTCTACTGACATCTTTGCCTGCTTTCCCTGACTAATCAAAACTAAACAAAAATAAATAAAACTGTTGTGAAAATGAAACTCTGTATGTTTACCTTGTGGCTGCTGACAGTACACACACCTTCAATGATATCTGCTTACAGGCTACAGAAGTTCAATTAATATAAGCACCACTGCTCACCAATATGTGACACCCCTCCTCTGGGCCAGTAATCAAGGAGTCTCAATCCTCAACACTGACACCAGTAAGGGACATTCACTTCAAACAAAGATTGATACACACAGTATTTCCAGATGCAGGTCTCTGCACCAAGCACAATTTCCCTTAAGAGCACACAAGGAACACAGTCCTGGGGATGGGTTTCCCCTCTCATTCTCCAGGCCCCTAAATAAGACTCCCCACTGAGACAGCTGTTGAGTTGAGTTCTCAACCAAGTGTTCCAAGCCAAGTCCTCCACCAACCTCTCTGTGAAACCAGTGCTCTGTGTCCCTGCTCCAAGTAGCTGACACAAACACTCTTTGAATTTGATTTTCACACACACACACACACACACACACACACACACACACACACACACACACACACACACACACACACACATACACACACACACACACACAGGTCTACCCAGACTATATGGTAGATACTGCCACCAGAACACTCCAAAGGCAGCTACTCTAAAAATCTTACAAAGGTACCCAATTATGCTAAGTAAAATTAATACTAAAGCAAATGGCAGTGTTTGACCAATGCAGCAAGGCTTTCAGGAGTGGCCACAGTATCACCAAATAAGAATAAGTACTCTAAAAAGTTAAAATATTCCTAAAAGACCAGCCACTATGAAAAGTTTAAATATATTTAATAATAAATAGTAAAGACCAGCCACAATAAAAAGTTTAATATATTTAATAATAAATAGTAAATCAACATGAAAATACTAAATACCTATTTACAATAAACACCAGAGTTTCAATCACAGGCACCGATGGAAAGAGTTACAGAGATACAGAAAAACAATACTTAACAAATCTTAGTATATTTTTCTGACTGATCTAAAGAATTACCGTCCCCCAGTTCAGTTATTAGAACATGGCAACATGAAGTGGGTGAGTGGTTCTTCTTTGTCAGGTTTCAAAAACAGATTGCTCTGAGACTTATGTCTCATCTAGTATTAAAACACCATTTGAGTGCTGTATTACAGAATGGCTTCAAATAAATCTGTTCATCTGAAAGTGAACCAGAATCTAGCACATGTGTGTCATAATACAGCAACATAGAGCTTTGCTAAGATGTGTTACAGCATCTGGAAGCTATAAAACCATTTCAAAAACATCCATCCATCCAGGGTAGAAATTAGTTCACCCATAAGGACAATACATCAGGCATTTTATCTCTGGCTGCAATCAGAACTGTAACATAAGTGAAACTTGCAGTAGTGTATTTTAGTATTCTGTTAAGTACAAACTTGCAGTTTTAAAAGTACTGTATTTTCATTTTTTCCTGTTTCCTAATTGTATGTTTCTGAAAAGTGTGCTGTTTGTCTGTTTGCTATATGAGGGGGTGGTGTTATCACTTCTTTGTTATCTGATATTTAATAGCCTAGAGGGATTCCTCTGTACTTTAAGTGCTAGCCACAAAGTTTAAGAAATCATTTTATGCTCAACTCCTGAGAGACTTGCTTGGCTACAAACATCTGCATTAGAAGCTAAAGTTAAGTGAAACTTGCAGTAGTGTATTTTAGTATTATGTTAAGTACAAACTTGCAGTTGTAAAAGTACTGTATTTTCATTTTTTCTGTTTTCTAATTGTGTGTTTCTGAACAGTGTGCTGTGTGCCTGTTTGCTATACAAGGGGGTGGTGTTATCACTTCTTTGTTATCTGATATTTAATAGCCTAGAGGGATTCCTCTGTACTTTAAGTGCTAGCCAAAAAGTTTGAGAAATCATTTTATGCTCAACACCTGAGAGACTTGCTTGGCTACAAACATCTGCATTAGAAGCTGAAGCTAAGTGAAACTTACAGTAGTGTATTTTAGTATTCTGTTAAGTACAAACTTGCAGTTTTAAAAGTACTGTATTTTCATTTTTTCCTGTTTCCTAATTGTATGTTTCTGAAAAGTGTGCTGTTTGTCTGTTTGCTATATGAGGGGGTGGTGTTATCACTTCTTTGTTATCTGATATTTAATAGCCTAGAGGGATTCCTCTGTACTTTAAGTGCTAGCCACAAAGTTTAAGAAATCATTTTATGCTCAACTCCTGAGAGACTTGCTTGGCTACAAACATCTGCATTAGAAGCTGAAGCTAAGTGAAACTTACAGTAGTGTATTTTAGTATTCTGTTAAGTACAAACTTGCAGTTTTAAAAGTACTGTATTTTCATTTTTTCCTGTTTCCTAATTGTGTGTTTCTGAACAGTGTGCTGTGTGTCTCTCTGCAGTTAGTTCCCCACCTTCCTTCCCTGTTTTTGTGTTGGTATTAATGTTGGTAGCTCTGGAACTGCCTGCCCCTCATGTAAGTCTGTATTAGAAGACTCCTCCTGGTCCATCTCATTTGCTCACTTAACCGAGTACAGTGAGATCATATTCTGAGTCTAGTGTTCACTCTACTTAATACAGAGAGAAGATTTGAGAAGGCCAGCCCACTTAGGTTCTTACTTCCTCTCTCCTTACACTTAAAAAAATGTTCACTTTATTCATTTGCTTTTACTGTATTTGTCTTTCCTCCTACTTTATTTTGCTTTTCTTAAAAGTACTCAATTATATTTATTCTGCTGCATTTATTACTAATTATTAATTAATTAATTAATTAATTATTATTAAATTGCAACTGTTAGTCTAAGTCTTTTGGTTTAAGCACTTGGGCTTCATACAGGCTGTTTTACGTTAAAAAGGTTTGTGGTCTGTACTGTTGTGGCAGGACAGGTAGCTTACACCCTTCTAAGCTGGGAATTGCTGATTGAAGGCCCAGTGTCTGCTATTCTAAAAGTCTATTAGTTCTGGCTTAAGCACTTTTGCTTCAGGCTAGTTATTCTACATTAAGACAGTTTGTGGTCTGCACTCTTGTGGGAGAAGAGGCTGGATTCTGCCCTTCTGAGCTGGGAATTTCGGGTCACAGGCTTATTGTGCCTGCTTATTTGAACTGTTTCTTTCTGAAATTGGTGTGGCTTGTTGCTGTAGCATAGACCAGATTCAGGCCTGCTGAATCTAGCTTTGTTTGTATAACCTGAGCACTGATCAAGGCCATCTTTTTTGGAGAAGGGTCCCCTGCATACTACTAAGCAGGGGTGTGCAGTTAGAACTTGTCTGACTGAAGACTGCTGGAACAGGGCTCAGTTTTGAGCTTTTTTTCTGGTTAATTGGGTAACCTGTTTAAATCAATTTGTTTGTTTTCTATTGTTTATATATATATATATATATATATATATATATATATATATATATATAATTGCACTTTATTCATCTGCTTTTACTGTATTTGTGTTTCTTCCTACTTTATTACTAGGGGCATTGACTACAACTCTAATCTGCGATATATAACAATAATTATCCTTTTCTGTGCATTTAAAGTGTTTTTTGAGTGTATCTGCTTTATTTTCTAAAAAAAAAAAAAAGCCTATCTATCCCTGGAGGAGTGGTTTTAGCCCAGAAATTAGTAGTTCATTGGCCATTTTGGGCTAATTTCTCTCTCTTTCATTTCCGTGCTATAAATACCGTATTTGGCCGGTTTTGCGTGCTGGGCAGTGCCGGTTAGCTAGGGTAAAACTATTCCCGGCTCCACAAAGTCTCCTCTTTAATCTTTCCCTTAGAACTAGACAAACTTTCAACTTAAGCACTCAAGCCATTAATTTCTCAAACCGGCACTTGCTCAAAACTTATAGCAAGCACTTATAAACCCTAGCACTAGACCCTCCTGTACTGTACAGAGGGACAAGGCTCTGTATTCGACTTTACCAGCAATCCAGTAAAACAGTTCACTGTACCTATCCAGGCATGTCCAAAGGGCAGTTTCAGGTGCACTCTTCAGTCCAAATGGTGAATCTGGGCATTTTGAGGCAATGTTAAAACTGCCTCATGTACACAGACAACCTCTTCCTCCTACCACCAAACACTAATACATGCGAGAGATGCAATTATACAGCCAACCTGGAGGCTAAGCTCTCTCAACCAAAGACTGGATCAGACAGTCAAGAGGAGAAGGGAAATACTTGCATCACACCACCAGTCACACATAGACCCATTAAAGCAGCACCGGCAAAAAACACACATAAATACATGAAAACATACTCGGAGGTTCTAAATAAAAATCTGCAAAACCAACAGAGACCTCCAAAGCAAACATCCAAGCAACATCCACCCTCCAACACAAACCATGAAACACATACTTCACAAAACCAGTGTGCCATGCAATCACAGCCTTTAAGGCAAAATAACATACCCAACACACTAGTAATAGGTGACTCTATAGTCAGGCACACTGACATCCCACTCACTAGGCTGAATAAGGAGAAGGTTACTGTTAGCTGCCTGTCAGGTGCCGGGATCTGCAACATAACACAAGCACTCAGGTCACTCCAGAAAAAGTACAAATATGACTCTGCCATTGTCCTTGTTGGTGTGACTGACCTGAGCCATACCTCCCTGGACTACATGAAAAGAGACATGGAAGAGCTCTCTGATCACGTAGCCCAGGGCAGTATGACCCTGACCCTGAGTAGCATCCTGTCCTCACCAAGAATGATACCACGATATAAAAAAAAAATTCTCGATTTCAACAATTGGCTAAGTTTCTGGTGTCATTCAAAGGGGATCCAGTGCCTGCCCACCTGGGATGACATGCTCGACAAGCCATGCTGCTTTGCTAAAGACGGCTTGCACCTGTCACCCTTAGGCTTTCGAATACTGGCCAAAGCTCTTGCCACCCCCATAGTGCCTTTTTTAGGCAAGGCTCAAAAGACAAACCCACTGCCATAAATAGCACAAGTAACAAAAACTGAGGGTAATGTTACTTAATGCCAGAAGTCTAAACCTCAAAATGCATGCATTCGAGGCACTCCTCAGTATGGAGAAAATTGATATATGTGCAGTAACAGAAACCTGGATTAAGGCTCCAGAGAGCACACCAGCACTACCAGGTTACAACTCATACCATACATTTCAGCCACAGAACCCAAACTGAAATACAAAAGGCGGGGGCGTAGCCATATTCATCAAGGATACCCACACCTACAGGTTAGTGGCACAGCACGATGCATCAGAGATCATCTATGTGCAACTAACAATGGGCAAAACTACGATTCAAATTGTAGCTTGCTATAGATCACCCACCATGTCCCAGGACCCCCATTCCGCATTTCTGAAACACTGGGAAACATAAAGGTCCTACCAAACACCCTAATATTTGGTGATTTCAATTACCCAAACATTAACTGGGAGAACTACTCAAGTACTAACTCCCTTGCCCAACATTTCCTAGAATTTATAAACTCAAATTCCCTGGTTCAACTGGTCAACATTCACACTAGAGGTGACACCATATTGGACCTGGTCATCACCAACCCTCGATGGTTAGATCTGACCATAAACAAATCCCTTTGGATATCCACATTCTGCCCCCACCCCCAGACAAGAAAACCACAGTGAAAAACCTTTCAAAAGCAAACTTCGCGTTACTTAAGACCGAGGTGGTAGGTTTCAAAGCCCCCATGCTGAAGGATAACACTGTCCAAGCTGAAAAATCCTTTATTAATGCATTCTATGGGCACCTACAAGAATGCATGGATCATGCCATCCCAAGCAAAACCAAGACTCACTCCTCCAAGAAAAGGAAACCAGTCTGGTGGACTCCTGCCATAAACAAGCTACACAATAGAAGGAGGAAACTAGTACTGAAAAGAGTAAAATCCCAAGAAGGGAAGACATCCCTGATCAGTATCAGCAAGAAACTACGATCCCTCATAAAATCATCCAAGGTGAGCTTCGAAAGAAAAATTGCCAAGGACCCAAAGATAACCACAAGGCATTCTTTAGCTATGTCAAGAATCTAAGTGGCAATGCTCAGATCTGCTCGTAGTTAGTGCAGAATGGCACAAAATACACTGAACCGACCAATATCGCCAACATCCTGGCAAACTTCACCCCCTCTCACCCCCAAAAGGGCCCATAACCATACCAGAAGAATGTAGAGTCCCTGAAATCACAGACACTCAGGTTAAAACAGCCCTCTCCAAAGCCAAAAACACAGCATCAATGGGACCGGACGGTGTCCCAGGCTGCGTCCTAAACAAGCTCAAAGATGAACTAACACCTCATTTAAACACACTGTTCAAATTCACCCTCTCCACAGGCTACATACCCATAGAGTGGCACATAGCAATGGTTATTCCACTCTACAAAGGTGGAGCCACAACAGACCCTGGGAACTATCGCCCTATAAGCCTGACTATCTTGGTCTGCAAGACTATGGAGCGCATCATCATGGAACTCATTAACAGAGACATTGGGAACCTCCAAACACTGGACCCTACCTAGTTTGGCTTTGTTAAGGGCAGATCATGCCTCCTAAACCTGGTGGAATTCTTTGAGACAGTTACCAAGGCTATAGATGAGGGAAAGGTGGTACACACAGCCTACCTAGATCTTGCAAAGGCCTTTGACACCATTCCCCATTCTGGTATTAAAGACAAGCTCACCAGCCTGAACATAAACCCCTACATCACAAGATGGGTTGCCAATTGGCTCATAGATAGAACCCACATGGTGAGAGTTGCAGGAGCTAGGTCCAACTCTAAACTGGTTACAAGTGGTGTTCCTCAGTGCTCAGTCCTAGGACCCCTCATGCTCAGCATATACTTCTCAGAGGTACAGGCAAGCACAGGAGGACTATGGCTGACCAGGTTCGCAGACGACTGCAAACTAGGGGCTATAATTGACTCTCCAGCTGACACAGACATCCTCCAAAAGGGTCTGACTGAGATGGATACCTGGTGTCAAAATCATAGCCTCAAACTAAATGCCAAAAAGTGCATAGTCATCCCCTTTGGAAAAAAACAAAGTACCCACAAACTACCACATAGGTGGTAGTCCCCTAAATACGGAAGATGTAAAAAGGGATCTGGGGACTCAAGTAGATAGTAATCTCACCTTTGATAATCACATTGCCAAAGTGGTTAGAAAAGCCTTCTATGTGGCCCACCTAATCACAAAAGGATTCACATCCAGATCAAAAGAGGTCATTGTGCCCCTCTACTCATCACTCATCAGACCCATCATAGAGTACAATACCCTATTTGGGATGTACCTTACAAGACACCTGCAACAGCTGGAAAGACCACAGAAGTACCTCACCAAGAGGATCACTGGCCTCAAACAGATGCCCTATGCAGTTCAACTGAAGAAACTACAGCTGTACTCAGTTCCATACTGCCTACTTAAAGGTGATCTCTGCCTAAGATACAAGGCCATGTCCAACCCAGAATGGATGGACATGCTCCACCTAAAGAAACCTTATCCCCTCGAGCCACATGCGCTAGGGATCTAAACCTCACCACAACAATAAATAGGATGTGCTGGAGGGATAGATTCCTGTCCCAGAGATTTCCCATGCTTTGGAACAAGATCCCAATCTACATTAGGCAGAGCTCCTTGCTAACACTTTTCAAAAGAAACCTTGACGAGTGAATGGGAAACAGAAAGTTTACCTCGGGGATCACTTCAATGACTCTGCTGGACAGAGGCACAGGGAACTAATCTAAGGAGGCAGCGAAAGCCAACACATTCTGGCTAGGCTTATAAATGCCTTTGGGCAGATAGCCTAGTACCTACCTATGAACCTATAAATCAGGTAATTTAATTTCAGACTATTTTTCAAAGTTAGCTGGACTGAGATTAACCTCTTTTCTTCCAGTATCTTCTGTTACAATATATTCATTTTGATAGTTATAATACAGTCTGACATACACGTGCATTTTGTTTTCTGTCCAGCAGGACCCACTGTTGGTACATTTTAACACAAGCAGCTATACAAATACATTTTCAACACAAGCACCTGTAGAAATCAGTTTATCTGAATCATACACCAATGCACTATATGAGCACAAACAGAAGCGCATGGAACGGGCCATACCAAACAGAACCAAGACGCTCTCCTCCAAAAAAAGGAAGCCAATCTGGTGGTCCCTCACCATAAACAAACTCTGCAACACAGGAAAAAAACTGTTGCAGAAAAGGGTGAAGTCCCAAGACTGGAAAAACTCCCTTGTCAGCCTCAGCAAAAAACTGAGATTCATCATCAAATCTTCTAAAGCTAGCTATGAAAACAAAATTGCTGCAGATTCTAAAGACAATCACAAGGAATTCTATAGTTATGTCAATAATCTACATGGCAATCCTCAGATCTGCTCTGAGTTACAGCACAATGGCAATACATATACAGAACCAACTGATATCGCCAACATATTGGCAGACAGGTTCAGTGCGAACTTTACCCCCCTTTCACTCCCTAAAGGGCCTATAACAATACCTGAAGAATGCCAAGTCTCTATTGTCATGTCTACACAGGTAAAAACTGCACTGTCCAAAGCCAAGAATACAGCTTCCATGGGACCTGATAATATCCCTGGCTGTGTTCTACATGAATTACAAAGTGAACTGGCACCACAGCTGAGTACCCTGTTCAATCACAGTCTCATTTCAGGCTTTGTTCCTACCGAATGGTGCACTGCTATGGTCATCCCACTCCACAAAGGGAGAGCAACTACAGACCCTGGGAACTACTGCCCCATTAGCCTGATGAGTCTGATATATAAGGCTATGGAGGCATCATCATGGACCTTATAAATAAGGATATAGGGAATCTCCAAACTTTGGACCCATGCAGTTTGGGTTTCTGAAAGGTAGAAAATGCCTGCTCAGCCTGATAGACTTCTTTGTGTCTGTCACCAGAGCTGTGGATGAGGGCAAGGTAGTTCACACAGCCTACCTAGATCTTGCCAAGGCCTTCATCACCATCCCTCACTCAGGAATCATAGATAGACTTCCTAAAGTAGGCATAAACCCCTATGTTATAAGATGGGTTGCCAAATGTCTCACTGATAGAACCCACACTGTGAAAGTAGCGGACTTCAAATCTGATTACTGACCAGTTACAAGTGGTGTCTCATAGGGATAGGTCCTAGGTCCTCTCCTGTTTGACATCTACTTCTCTGAAGTTCAAGCCAACACACAAAGGGACTCTGGCTGACCAAGTTCACAGATGATTGCAAACTGGGAGCCATTATTGATTCTCCAACTGATGTAAACATTCTACAAAAAGGCCTCACTGACATCAATGACAGGTGCCAGAACCATGGCCTTAAGCTCAATGCCAAAAAGTGCATTGTCATTCCCTTTGGGAAAAATTTGGTGACCATGAACTACCACATAGGTGGTAGCCCACTAAACACCGAAGGTGTGATAAGAGATCTGGCGACACAGGTTGACAGCAACCTTTCCTTTGATAACCACATTGCCACTGTAGTCAGAAAGTCCTTCTACGTGGCACATCTCATTACAAAAGGTTTCTCATCCAGGAAGAAAGAGGTCATAATCCCTCTCTACTCATCCCTCATTAGACCTATTATAGAATACAATGCCTCATTTGGTATGTACCTCACTAGACACCTACAACAACTGGAAAGGCCACAAAAATACCTTACTAAGAGGAACTTTGGCTTTAGACACATGCCCGGTATGGACATTCTCAAAAAACTCCAGCTATATTCTGTCTGTTATATCCTACTTAGAGGGGATCTCTACTTGATCTAGAAAGCCATGTCTGACCCGGAGCTGCTAGATATGCTACACCTAAAGAAATCCCAATCTCTCCATGTCACATGCTCCAGGGACCTAAACCTCATTACCACAATAAACAGAACATACTGGAGGGACAGGTTCCTAATCCAGAGACTTCCCATACTCTGGAACAAACTTCCCATTCACATCAAGCAGAGCACTTCACTGGCCCTCTTTAAGAGAATTCTTGACGAGTGGATGGGCAATAGGAAGTTCATCCTAGGGATCACTTCAATGACCTTGCTTGACAGGGACACTGGAAACTAACGTTGGGTGGCATGATGCCAGGGAATCTTGTTGGGCTAGGCTTAAATAGGCTCCAGGGCCATTAACCTAGTACACACCTATGAACCTATATACAAATGACATAAAATTCTTTACAAAACTCCAGCTAGCTATGCTGGCATATGTTATATATCAACTGCCTTACTTCCCCTGGCATAGCTGGCAATGCCTGACATCTTCGGACAACTTTTATTTTTTTATATATTTTAGTATGTTATCTTCATTCTACTTTTTGACATAGTTTAGTCTTTAACAAGTTCACTGTAAACAATCTATACCAGTAGCCTAATTGTGTAGGGGAGATAAGGGAAATACTGGTGAGGGTAAAACTGAGGTGTACAGTAACCACCGTGAAATGAATAGTAGTGATCCGGCACATTGCCTACTTAAAATCCATTTGGCCAAACATGACATTTTATAAAAATATTAAGGAGATCAACATGCTGTGGAATAACACCCTCTGACCCCCATTTGATTGGCTATCCACTCAACCCAACAAATCCTAAACAGATTTACAAGTCCCAGACAGGATTCTGAGGTATAAAATAAGAGAACTGCTCTGTAACTTTGAACAATCTGAAGATGCCTGTTGGGAAAAGCACTCATTACAGAAAAGAATAACAATTTTAAGAAATTAATTAAAAGTATCCTTTTCTACTTCTGATTTAACAATCATACCAATTCTATGGATTTTTTCCATTAGGGCCATGTAGATCAACTCTGTGGTTAGTTTTAGGTTAGTCTTGCTGTGGTATATTAGCAGAGCTAAATAAATTATATAATAAATCAGTAATTTTCACCTTTCTACCCTTCCTTAGACAATAAAGCATTCTCTAAACAACTCTTCACTCCCCTTCCTTTCTTCAGTCCCCTTACTCCCATAATCATTTCTGCACTATATATAGCAGCACTACTCCTATACCTCCAAATACACACTACTTTCTCTCCTTATTTGTATGACACCACTCACATTCTATTTTTTTCTAGCAATACTTCCTCCATTTATTCATATCACCTAACCTAGCCAAGTTATTTCCCAATTAACCATACTTCCTGCTCTAGTACAGCTAACACATCTAACCTCCTATCAACTACAACTCCACATAAAAATCCACTAGCACCCCAGGCACATTTTCACAGGCTCAAAACACCATCCACTGTAACATCATTATAACTCCAGACTATTCCCTCAACTTTCTTTCACATATTCCAAATTAGCTAACCAGCAACAAATCACATACTTCTAAAATAGGACTTAGGATAAAATCCAAATGTAAATGGTCCCCCCTCCACCATACACTTAGTTCTGACTGTTAGTTTTCCCCCAAAACTCTGCTTCTCCTTAAAACACACCATCCTCCACAGTTTCTAGCTTACAATATTGCTCCACTCAAACCATTAAATAATCCATACAAAAGCATTTTATGATAAACTTAAGAAGCACTAGAAATTATATTAGCAGACATACATGCCTGGATAGCACACTACTCTCCAGATATCATTCCAGATTCTGAAACTTTTGGCTAAAGCAAAATATAAAAGACAAGAACATTTTACCTCCAGGATATAATATTCTAAGACTACATACTATACTTTTCAACAAGTACCTTAACTTAACTCTTCATTCATTAAAACCCTCAACCGCAGAAATAAAGCATGCTGAAATCCTCATGTCCTTTCTAAAGATAAACACAAGTCTCTGTCCATAACAGAAATGTACATACCTCTAGGCAACAATACAAATAAAGCAGAAGAACTCTTCTCTTGGTCTTCTTTAAATATTTTGCCAGAAACTATCATAATGGATCATCTAAATATAAACTGGCAGACCATAATCTATGCTATCTCTAAGGGTGTAATAGATTCATAGGTAAGTACTGGACTAGCCGCCCTTGAGGGCCGTTTTAAGCCTAGACAATTTCCCTATCCCATTTGGTTAGAGACTAGCCTTACTCATTCCATTAACAATCAGAATAGCTGGGATCATACTTTAGATAATTTGAGGGGACACATGCATGGGAAAAAGCATTTAGGAGTTGCCTCTGTCCATTAGTAATTCAAAGAGAAGTCTCTGGGTAAATGTTCTGTTTGTCATCCAGAGATCCAAGTTGCACTTGAATATAGACAGGAATAGTCTTTGGTTTATGTGGATGGAGAGTCTGTTTTACAGCAGCAGTATCCTCTGCAAGATATACCTCTCGCTCCAAACCATTCTGTTGATGTTGTAGAAGAGGTTTTTATCCTTAGATTGAGAATTTCTGATGCATTTGACATGCTGATGTGCAGTAAATCCATCACTATTAGGTCAGAGGAGGTCTTGTATGCCAGACACAGGTCACCTCATAGCAGTCTGTAGGATACCAAGAATAGTGACAGGGCTTTAAGTCAGTCCATGTAAGACAGGCCTTGTATCCTTTTAGTAAGTTATCTCTGTGGGCATTACAGTTGTTGCAAATGTCTGGACAGATGTATGCCAAAGTGGGAATTATATTAAATGATTGGCCTAATGAGGGCTTAGTAAAGGGGACAATTACATCCCTATGTCTAGACACAACCCCTTTATTAGCTGAGCAATAAAGAAGGACTTTCTTACAACAATGGACACATGCTGATCAAAACTTTGGTCACTCTCCACATAAGATCACAAATCCCAAACAACTGGGTCAACGCTCAGGAGCATACTGATAATTCAGTAGTTCCTTGGGATAGATGATGTCTCAAAGGATCCAATAATGCATATTTTGGCACCTAGATTCAGTCCATGATTTTGGCACCAGTTACTTATTTGGGGCAAACCTTCCTGCAGGATATTAAAGTAATTTGAGGATTCAATGATTGCAACTAGCTTGCAGTCATCTACAAACATAGTCAGCCAGAGCCCTTTGGCATTTGGTTTTACTACTAAAAAGTAGATGCCAAACAGGGAAGTTCCCAGCACAAAGCTCTAGGGATCTCCAATAATGACTGTTCTCTTTGTGGAGGTAACTTCCTCTTTTTTGATATCCTGCATTCCATCAGTGGCATAGATGTTTATTCCCAGTTTATTTAGCTTATCTATTATGCCCGAGTAAGGAATTGGGTGCCTTCATCCATTCCTTTGGTAGCCTTTTCAAAATAATCTATCCAGATGAGGAAGCATGACCTGACCTTGACAAATCTAGACTGAGATGGGTCCATTGTTTGGAGGTTCTCTATTGCACTATTAAATAATTTATGCCAAACTCAAATAACTGTTTCCTCCAACATTTTCGTAAACATTAAACTCTATCCTATCTAGACCTGACAATTTTCCTGCAGACTGTTTTTAAGGTTTCCTTTATTTACTCCATAGTGTTTCCTATAAGAGTTCCTTCCTTGCCTATTCTTTCAATTTAAGTATCCTTCATCCTCCAAAATAAGTGTCTATCTCTTTAGTAATATTTCTTGTCCATCCTTTCTCTGCAGTATCTTATAAAATTGTTTCATAATCCTTGGATTCTACTCTGGGTTTTTCTCAAGATTATCTGTATTTGGATCACTTAGCTACATAATTATTGTCACACTGTTTGCTGCCTTAGCCTCTGTGCTGACAATGTTATGGCTCTGGGACTACCATAAAAGAACAGTAGCCTCATTGCTGTTTTTGTATATTTATTTAAATTGTCTAAGTATTCTTCTACCTGGCCATTTGCTCTCTGTAAATGTCCCTTTTCTTCTTCTGACAGTGCTCTTACTTTGGATTAAATGACTTTGATTTTCTACAGAATCTAGGTACTTAGTATTATTTCTCCCCTAGTATTCCTTAGTTTTCATAGACATGAAGGCTTTGAAAATTTGATTTTGTTTATCCCATTTTTTGACAATTTTTCAATTAGCTTAACTCAGTGCATCAGTAATTCTTGGAGTATTAGTTTTACCCTCTCTATAAATATTTTATTTCATGAGGTTCTTTAGAAAATGCCAGCGCTATCATCCATCACCAGCTTCTTTATTTCTGTAACTATTTTGTCTTGCCCAAATTTTATATCTAGATGAGTAGTATGTAAATTCATTCTGTTTTTATTCTAACCCAGCTGCATCTTTCCATCTATATTCCTGTCTACCATTCTGCCTTCCTACTTTCTCCTTCCTCGGTCCCTGTGACATGTCTTCATATTCACAACTTAAAATAAAATCTCCTGCATCTAATAGGAATCCTTGCTGGTAACCAATAATTTTACCTATCACATATTTTATTTCTGAGGTACTTGAGTTAGGAGGGAGATATACACATACAAATATGTCATATGCTGACCTAACCTGTAGCTCAGTACTATCACAGGTATTCCCTGCCTCCCCTTTTTCTGCCCTTTACTTTTCACAATTGTACGCTTCAGCATCACTATTGCCACTCTCCTCATTCCAGCAATTCCCTATTTGCAGCATAGCCCTGCTTTCTGCTATTTTTGATCAAGGTACAATGCTCCAGGAGCAAGCTGTGTTTCCTGTAACATTACTATTTGCACATTGATTTTGCTAAATATACTTGTGCTTTCTGGTTCCTCTCTTCTTCAACCAAACTATTTACTTTCCAGCTAATAATTTTAAGATCATCATTTCCTATTTATGTATTTTTTATGTTTACAAAAGTATATTATTCTTTTGATCAAAATGCTCTTGATTTCTCTGGAAGGGCTACTTATTTGCTGATTAGCATACCAGAAGTCCGTCCTGTGCGAACTAATGACCCAAAACCATACCTCTCAACAGTACAGATTTTTGCAGAATGTCCAGATGTTTTTCATAAAATTGTGGCTTTCTGGCAAAATAGTGGCAAATCATTAAAGACTGAAGTTCGAAAATAATGACAGACATTTGAGTTTTAAACTTCATACCTTTCAGAAAATTCATGCTAATGCAAAACCTGTTATTCCATCAACTTTCTAAGCTTGTAAAAGCAATATTTAAAAATTGTCCCTATCTGTCCCACTTTTTCATGGCTTTGTCCAGATTTCTTACTCTAAGAGGTTGAGAGGTATGCCCCAAACTGTAAAATAAGAATGACAGAGGTACTGCGTCTGGGGTATAGGATCGGTAGGAAAATCAATAAATACCAGAAACAAGTGGCTGGAACTGTTAATAAATGGCCAGAAATAGGTAAAGTCCTTTTCATGTCTTGCAGGTTATTCTAGGAAATTTAGAGCCCATGCCTATATTGTATGTCTCCTTGTATCTTGTAGTAAAAGAAAACTACATAATAAAAAGAGGTGGACACCAAACACTAAGGAAGCCTTCCAACAATTAAAAAAAAAGAGCTTATGCTCAAAGCCTGTTATGATGTCCCTGATTTTATCTTATCTCAGAGGGATGCAGAACACTTAATCTGCTATTTAAACATAAATTTATCTAAAGCAGAAACCACATATTCTGCAACAGAGAGAGAGAGAGAGAGAGAGAGAGAGAGGGAGGGAGCACGTGTCTGACCATTAAATGGATCTTAAGGTCTTTATATTTCTAAGTGGCAACAGGAAATTTACCCGGATTACAGACTGTGCAGCACTGTAACTGTCACATCAGCAAAAGGAAGGTAATGTCAAATTGTGCCTATGGACCCTGGAATAGTAGCTATCCGATTTTTGGGTACAGCACCATCCTGGTGTTCATTATCACAATGTAGACAATCTTTTGAGGACCACAGACTCTTTATGGGTCTACAACCCAGCAGGTTTTACCAGAGGGAGATCACATGTAACACAGCATTGTGATTGCCACTGGTATAAGGCTAAATTTGGCACTTGCCAGGCATAACATGTATTTGATGTATAATGTGAAATACACCTGCTGAAAATGCTGGATAAATTACCTGTATCTATGCCTTAAATATAATCTAGTGCAATGCACAGTGCAGGAAAACATGGTCCTTTAAGGAAAATAATGGAGACAAGATGTCAGTGACTCCTTTTGTGAAGCTGCACCTATTTAAGGTGACAGAAGAGGGAAAGAATCAGAAAGCTGTTCAGAAAGAAGGTCCAAAGGAATCTAGAGTATATCTATGTGAAGTGATGAACTGAATGTGAAGCAGCAGCAGCTTTGAAACGATGGTCAGCGCAGACAGAAACAGTCAGACAGGGGGAGAGAGAGATACTGCTAGTCCTAGTAACAGAAAGCCTGTGCAAAGGACTGCTTGGGAGAAACTAGATGTTTTGCTGTACAGACATATCAGCACCAAACTTCTGTTTGGGGTTGTCAGCAATGAAGTGCTTTTTATTTATCAGCTTCAAAATTCTGTGTAGTAACCTGCACCACAAAGAATAAATATTTGTTGAAATTGCTCCAGTTATTTTATTTTCATCTTGGCAAGGTCATCTTGAAATTTTAGATTCTGGACAATATAAAGAATGTGATCTTTAGTTGAATGGTGTTCTGTTCACTATAAACAGGTTTCAGAATTTAACTTAGTCATGGTTTTGTGACTCTGGAGTTAGTACATTTCAGTAAGGAGCTGTGAGGGACAAAATAACCATATCAAGAATGTGGAGAGTAGACTGCTGAGTGTGTTTGTGTAGAGTTATAAAGTGGATAAAATTAACAGAGCATGCTGTAAATAAAAAAATAAATAAATATGAAGACTGTTGAGAAAATTGGTTTCATAGGCATAATTTAGTTGGAGGACTAGAAAGGATGCAGCTAAGTTTACAATCACAAAAACAAAGCTAATAGATTTCCATTTGTGACCAGATGTGGATCAGTATAATGTTTCTGCAATAGGCAGTGAAGTCAATAGGTTGTGGTCGATAAATTGCATATTAATGAGTGTTAGAGTCAACAAACATTTACATACCCACACATGAGAACACATGCACACACACAGATATGAATATTTATTTTTACTTACACTATATATATGTAGTCATACTTGCTTCCAGGAGGAACATACAGGGAGAGGTTGTGTATCTTTAACAAAGAGACAGACAGGAATATAGCAATAACCCATGCCTGGGTGTGGCTAATGCTGGATTTACCCACGGTCGGCGTTATTTGGTCCCGAGGTGCGAAGCCCGAGGGACCAAACAAAGCCAACCGTGGGTAAATACAGCATTACCCACACCCAGAAGTGGGTTATTGCTATTATACCATGACATTATTTAAGAAAAGAAACTATTACTTTTCTTAAATAATGGCATAGTATAATGCCTGTTTACTGCCCTTCCGCAGATGTCTGGCATCCGCGGCAGTTCTGATGTACTGCGCCTGCGCAGTACATCAGAGCTGTGGGCAAAAGCAACGGAGAAAGCAAGATCTCTATTGCTTTTTTTTT